>NC_133389.1:99952972-99955472 GCF_047511655.1 Castor canadensis | reverse complement strand
GCCTTTATTTGCCCTTATTTTTATGCTTCCTATATTAAGGAAGAGGTTTGGAGGGGAAATTACATAACTAAGATGTCATTACCTACATGTGCAAGTTTATCAGGGCCTCCCAGGTTCAAGGGAAGCTGGTAGTGCCTCCATGAGGTGGATGAGTGGCTGCCATCTTCCCAAGATGCTCCTGTAACCAGGAAGTTGGGGGAACCATGGCATGGCAGAAATTCCTCTCTCATTTCACTTAATATGCATTTTTTTACATAGCTAATCTGAAATGGAAACATTTTTATCCCTATACTCAAAACTGCTTTTGTTTTATCAGCTGACATTTTACAACTCATTAATTTATAATGCGGGTTTAATGCCTTTGAATGTTCCTGGGATAAAAAATTAAAGTGACCAAGCTAGTTTGTATAAAGGCTGACTATCGTATGGTAATAGTAATTCTTTTATAGCACTGTTTTGAGCTGGACGTCACATTTTATCTGAATATTTCAAATTAGCATAGTCTCTTCTTCCTGGTATTAATTTATCTTTCATCTCTGAGTAATGAATAAAGCAGGTCCCATTTTTAAGTGGAGAAATTAAGGCCTGTGTACTTCAGTGACACATGTTCAAATTCAGAAGAAAATCTGTTTGAATTTGTCTTTGCCTTATTGTACCTGTCACTAAGCCCTCATCATAAAATGAGAAATTGAACATTGAATCTTGGTCCTATGATCTTTACCCACCTAAGTGCAGAGGTAACAAGTAAACTGTGGTGAAAAAGGGGTGTCAATGATAAATCTTCCCTGGAAAAACAAGTCACTGGATAAAAATTCTTGAAAAACAGCCATATCCTATCCTCAACAGCACATACCTAGAAAGCAAAATGTACAGGGGGAGGGAAGAAGGAATAAAGCTAAGATTCAGGTGAAAAACCTAAGGAAGTCCTCCCAACACTCACAACACATATAGACATTCTAAGAAAGCAAACCAATGAGATCTTTAATCTGCTGGTTCAAACATAAATGATCAATAGCATCTAAACATAGAAGAGTTTGAAAGTCAAATGACCCTTAAAGTTTCAAAGGTCTTTTATACCTTAAGCCATGTTACCAGCAGAGACATGTTAAAAATCAAGTCTGCAACACATCTTAACTGAAGGAAAAACATGCTTTGTCCTATCATGAGCCTCCTACTGGAGGACACCTTTGCACATCGCTTTTAAACAAAGGACCAACACCAAAATTGTGACTGGCACATGTGCAGATCTTCTCTTTTCAGCCATAGTTGCCACACATTGCAAACATCAAACAAAAGTAGACACTAGAGCAATGGTCCGTCTTTATTACGATTTCAGTGGTTATAATAGTTACATCACCTCATTTCCATGTTAGCATGTTGTACTTCACAAAGTACCATCATATGTGCAATTTCATAAGCTTCTGTGACAATCTCATAAACAGGGAACCCATATCTACCAAGTTTTCTTGGGTGACAGACCAAGGCCACACAGCTGGTTACATGTTGGTGCTGGGACAAGAAGGCAAGTTGTCAAGCTCGTAATTCTGTGAGCTGCCTCTTTATTTCTATTGTTTCCAAACTATTGCAGGAAACATGGGTGTATTGTTAGATTCTGGTAATTGATCAAATTGGTAGGCTTCTATAACTCAAATTAAGGGGATCCATGAAAGTAACAATCATCAAAACAATTTAAAATTAAGCAACAATTTCCCTTTTACCACATGAAAATTTCCAAAAATCCCATGGATTTCCATTTCTTTACTCTGGATTTGTGGAGTTTAAATTTAGAATGCATTCTTCTCTGGGAATTTGTTTATTGTGTATCTTTTTTGTATAGCTGTTGTCTGCCTGAAGACATGCCTTCTAGCTTTGGCTTTGCCACCAACTGTTTGTACAGCCTTTGACAAGTCATTGTTTTCCATGTGTGGAGTTTTCAAATGTCCCTCTAGCACAGTTTTATGATTTTGTTTCTCCAAATAAATTGTAAGCTTCCTGAGGTGAGAAGAGCACCTCTTTGTATTTCATAGATTGACTGCTTTGTAGGTATTTAATAAATGTTTGATATGTCATTGACTTATTGGCACAGTTAACTTGAGTGGAGTTACAGGAAATCATTGTTGACCACCCTGTTAACAATTAACTGTCTATAATCTGCATATGTAATTTTCCTTTGCATCAATAAGACTGCTGCTTCTGGTGAAAATGAAGTATTGCCCGTCCACATTCTTTCTTTCCTATATTAATACATTAGCTACTGATATCTTACTTGTATTGTAAATGACAGAATACTATAGCAAAAGCATACAAGAAGGAAAAGGGGTTAGTTAGGTAACATTGTATAGGGCATCTTCAAAACAACAGTTCTGGTATTTCAAATGTCAAGCTAATTATCAGCAATGTTTAAATGCTATAATAGGCCATTTTTGCAAATGCTGAAATGTTCCGGCAGGTATGGACATTATACAAATGTCACATTTTGCTACTATTCTATTACATGTCA
>NC_133389.1:99912972-99945472 GCF_047511655.1 Castor canadensis | reverse complement strand
ATCAATTATTACAACTGACAACACAGTATTTCTATAAGTAAAATTTCTAAATGTCTTATGCAAAATGGCTCTGTAAAAATATTTCCCAAACAAAGGAAAAGTTTAGGATCAGGAACAAATTTAAAGTGGTTTCAAAGTCTAAACAAATTTTATTCAAATTACCATACTATTTTCAGCAGTAGCATTAAATTAGCGTCTATGTATATTTGTGTATTTTGCCTTGAGTGGACCATAATATATTAGCTCTGATCTCATAAGCAAATATACCACAGGACACTGGCTGTAAAATATTTTTTAATTTTGATGTAATATTTTCTGGAAACTTCTATCAAAGTAGTCTAGTATGTGATAACAAAGGATGCTAGGATAAATTTGAGAATTCATTGTCTTACAAAGTTTCTCTTGTTTTAAGTAAAGTTATTATCATAGTGAGATATTTATCCTGGATCATGTTTAAATCTCATTAGTATTATCATTGTAAAACTGCAATTTTTAAAAGTTCATGTTTAATGGACTCATTTGAAAGATTTTTTAACTGGCAGCTGTCTTGCTCTGCCTTCCCACATACTCTATAATCTGGTAGGCAGAGAAATTCAACAATTCTACTATTTTTCAAACTCTCCTGTAATTTTTGAAAGTAACTTTTAATCATTTATGAGTCTTCAACTTCAGTGTTAAATATTTTCATCTTAAGCTGTTGTTATATCTGTATATTATGCCTCAGAAAATGAATGTGATTACCTAAGGAGGCATAAATGGTAAAGAGGAAAAAGTACTTATGAGAGATTGAGAAAGGAATAAGGAAAATGTGTTTTATCAGTTTATATAAAACAGTGAAATAGATATTTTTGATACCTCTGGAATGTTTGTTTTATAAATTAGGCATTCCAAATGTTGATAGGTAGAATTGAAGCTTTTCAAAACTATGCTTGCCTAGATTAGTGCCATCCCAACTACCCCAAAAGGAAAGGAAAAGATTAAAATAAAATGGGAAATTCTTAACTTGCCACTGAGCACCTAGAGTTACCACAGGCAGCAGCTAGCATGCCTCTTCATCAGTACAAATGCTTAGCTGCTTTTGACTCTTTATTGAAAAAATAATATCTTCTCCCTGTTTGTCACTAGAACTGCCACCAGAAGAAAAGCCCTTCGTTTGCTCCAAATAAGCACCTCTGTTTTTCACAGCTTGCAGTAATGCTTAAAGTAAATAAGTTCTTGTGCAGCTAGCACTATTGGATTCATTCAACTGCCTGAACAAAGCTATTGTTTAGAGGTTTACAACAAGCCTTTTCTCTGTTTCCTTTAAAAGAATCTTCCTTGTTCCTGTGCTTGGCATGTTTACTATAGTAAGCCTTTCTGCAGTTTTCAAATACTAAACATAGTTTTTCCCCACAGAAGAAATGAAGGAAGACTATGACACTATGGGGCCAGAAGCTACGATCCAGACCACAGTTAACAATGGCACAGGTAAGTTATGTTTGCCATAAGGATCATGTTTGTCCTGTGTTATGTGGATTTAGTGAGTAAAGGAAAGACACACTGACCCACCCATTTGTAGCTCCATGATTTAATAAGTAAGTCACACCTCACAGATCTCTGCTTTTGTTTCAAATCTGAATTTTCTACATTTTGGTATTTTATTAAGCAAATATGTCTTTCATTCTCGTCACCCTCATTTGCCTTTGAATCTCAAGCATGTTGAATTATATGAATGAATCTTTTCACAACATGAGCTGGGTGAATGTCTAGTAGTTATTTTTAAGTGGCTGCAAAAATAATTTTAAAATTAGAATATGATATGCCTCTATCAGCTACCACTTGATATCAGTTATTAAGAATTCAAATAATATGGTGTAATACAGATTGTAAAATGTTTTTTCAGAAAGCCAAATTTCCATGAACATTCCTTGCAAACATTAATCACTGAGTTCGTTTTAATTCTTTCTGTATTTTTAGTTCTATGCATCTGTTAGCCCCTCTAAATAATATTTTCCAGGCAGAAGTTTTAGAGAAGAATTGACCATTTCACTTCTTTATAATAAAGCTAAAACATAACAGTAGGAAGTACTGTGGCATTTTGTTTTGCTCTACTGCCGCTGCAGAATGGAGGTTAAGGATAATTGTGACATTCCATGTTTCCTGCCATATTCTTCTCTCATATTCCCATGTCATTAGCACCAATTTACATTGACTCACTGTTTTTAGGTCTTTTCCTGGATAAAACTAATTATTTTTGATGTTTCCAATAATCTCCATACTACTATTACAAATATTATAGCATAGTGCCCAGTATAGAATTATCTTCCAAAACAAAACAAAACAAAACAAAATAACTGTTTTCCACTCAACTCACCAATGAAAAAAACTTACAGCTTTATGAAATTTCAGAAATGTAAATAATTAAGATGATATTCATATCTCCCTTATGTTGGTACACATCATAATAAACTGCTCATGCTGTGTTTCTATTTAGAATGCCCTTATTAATAACTTAAAAGGCACTAATTCACTTTCATGGGTATAAAATAAGAGAAATAATGAAAAACTGTTGTCAAGTTTTTACTCATTTGAATAATGTCAGTTTAAGGTACAAAAATGAAATTATACATTATGTGTTTATGGAAAAAGCATAGAAGTAGGAACCAATAATCCTAATTTCTAGATGCAGCTTTGGCAATAACTAGACCTAACCTTTGACAAGTCAGTTACCCTCTTTGGAACTCATTGTCCACATCTGTAAAATGAATAGATTCAAGTAGTTCCTTGCTAAGAAGACTTAATAGTCTATATTGCCGGGGTACTATCACCATGTAAAAATAGAAACAAGACAAAATAACTTCATATAAAAATATAACAACAAAAATATACCTTGCATACTTACCTGGCAGGGGAGATACCATGATGACAAAGGTGATTTTCTCAGGGTGAGCCTTATCTGGATGTGGTGACCTCTGCAATTTTCCCAAATGCAGGAAACTCAACTGCATAATTTACTGTAGTGGGGGACTGTATTTATGCTCTCCCCTAAAAAAAAAGTATTATCAATTAAATATCTTCTATAATATACCAGTTCGTGGGATCAGAAATGGCCTCATGTTCCTTTTAAAGATACATGTTAAATTTCAGCTTCAAGCATAAATAAAAGCTGATTTTATTTCCTTTATAAGCATTTAAAGTGTCACAAGAAAAGTTATCCCCAAAAGTGACAATTTGCTAGCCATTGTATATACCTAAAGTCTAAAGTGAGGTTAGTAAAAATTGTCTCTATCCAGAAGAATCAACCTTGGACATCCTTTCACCAGGTTTTAAGGTCTCCTTTTCTTATAATACTTACTATTCCTTATAGTTCATATATATTCAGTCAATAAATAAATCAATAATATTCGTGAGTGTCTTCAATACATTCACTGTTGTGTACATGTGTGGGGGAAGGTGGGCCAGGAAGACTAAGGCATGGTTGTTATTTAATCTGGAAAATGAGCCTAACACACATGAAAAAATAATGAACAATAAATTAAAATATTTGATAAATATTTTATACAACAAATAGTAAGAACCATAATTATTTGAGTTAAAGAAATAGGGAGATTCTATGGATTAAGTATTCACATAAGGTTTTATAAAGGAAGTAGAATTTGAATTAAGTACATTTTCAATAGTCATGAAGGAGTAAGGAAGGGCTTTCTAGCAGAAGAGGAGTAGGTGAACCAAGGAGAAGGGGTACTTACTATCTGTTCAGAGGCAGTGAATAGAAGGACTTGGCTAAATCAAAGGCTCCCAGGTTCAATCTGTGGGAAATAAAGATGGACATGTAAGTTGAAGCTAGCTGTTTGAGAACATGAAGTATCAGAAAAAAAGTTGGATCATGATACACTACTATGACACCCATGGGGGAAAACCAGACTCCAGAGACCAAATGGAAGTCATTGCAGTTATTCAGGCATAAAGTGATAAAAATCTTATCCTAGTGTAGTAACAGTGGGGAAACTTGCAACAGGTCTTCTTAGCAACTGAGCCTCTGGATGATGGAGGTAAAGTGGCCTAAAGATTACACATCTACATGTTTATAATATAGCGATACTGGCTATTTCTAGATATATAGAAAGATTCAATTTTGGGAATATTTTGAACCAGCTTTCAGGCACAATTATTATTTTCCTATAAAAGTTCTCATATATATATATATATATATATATATATATATATATATATATATATATATATATATATATATATATATATATATATATATATATATATATATATGAATTGAAACCCCAAGACATCAGGGCTAGAGATAGAGATTTGAGGGTCATGCAAATATATTCAAATAGGATTTAACATCATGGTACTATGAGATTTACAATTGAGAGTGCACTTATTGAAGCAAGTAGAAAGTTAAGGACAGGGCTTTTAGGACATAGAAAAAAATCAAATTCATTCAAAGAACAAAGATTGCAAGGAGAAAGAAAAAATTTAAATATCCAGAAGCAAAGAAAGATTTTTATAAAGGTGAGAATGGTCAACTCAATTAAAATCTTCAAATAACTATACTTGAAAGAATGCTCAGCAAACATACTGGACTTGGTAATTAGAAATTTACTGGTGATTGTGTTGATAGCTCTATTCTTTTAGAGAATAAATGGATATCTCTTCCCAGCCATAAGTTTACCATTTATCCCTGGCATTTTTTGGGTTCTAAATAGATGTAGATTGAAATAATACATCTTTTCTGTTTTCTAATTTTTTTTGGTGGTACTAAGGTTTGAACTCAGAGCCTCATGCTTGCTAGGCAGCGCTCTACCACTTGAGCCACTCCACCATCCCTGAAATGATACATCTTTTCTGGTTGAAGTTACTTCTTAATGCACCATCTCCTCTCCTCACAAGTCTTGGTCATCAAGGTGTAGCAGTAGACTGGCCTTCTTCTCTAGCCATCCAAAGCTTTAATGCTAACTTCCTCCAGTGAACCTCTAGGGTTTGGGTGACTTTATCACCACGGATTCTAGGATGGTCTAGGTCAGAAAGTGTTTTTGAAGAAATAAGGGAGTGAACAAAAGACAAGTACCAGTTGGACTTCCCTTTCATGTGTTAGGGTGACATATTTTTGACACTTAGTCTGAAGTGAACAACCAGACATTTTCATTTCCCATTATTTCATTCTCCCAAACTAGAAAGCATTACATGTGACTGTTCTCAAGCTTCATGTCCTTCTCTATGTAGTTAGTCCATATCTTTCCCATAACTCTTTTCTGAAGGTCCACTTTCCTTCTTAGAATCCTTAATTACTCCTTAATTAGCTATAGGAGAAAACCAACACTCTTCAATAAGAACTAAGGACTATTCATAACAATGAGGCTCCATTCTAATCAGGCCAAATCCTTCAGTGTTATAAAACATTGTATTTATACCAATCTCTGAATCTCTGCCCATGGTTTCTCTTCATATCCTAATCTCTCATCCCCTTTCTTTTACGTGTCCAAATTCTATCCACCTTCTGTTTTTCAGGGCTAGCTCACATCCCATTTCCTTAATGTGGTCATCTTTGAGCACCTCAAACCACATTAATCTCTTCCTTCTCTGAAATTCACAGTCCTAAGGTACACACATGAATTTTAGTATGTTGAATTGTCCCTCTTTATATTGTCTGTACCATTTCACCTAGTTAATTTCAAAAACTTCTTCAGCTGGAAAATAGTGGTGGACTATCATGGTATCTACTTTATAGGATTGTTGAAGTAATTAAATAAAGGACATGCATATTGTCACTAATAAATGACCAAAAATATTGGCTTTAAGAAAAAAAGACTATTTCATTTCCCTCAAATTGCTCAAAACAGTAATGAACACAAATGGTAGACTTCATACTGATTGAATGAATGAATAAATGAATGAAATATTTGATGGAGAATAAATAGTCTCTGTTTAAAAAAAAGAAAACAAGAATAAAGCACAGCACAGCTGTACTTCAGAAAATACAACTAAGACTTAAACCTCTGAAATAAAATTTGTTAAAGGCAAAAAACAAACAAAAACCCAACTTAGAGTATCAATATTTTCTTTAACAACAAAGTTAGATTAACAGCATAACAAACTTGATTTATAACAACATCAAGCATTGCAAACCCTGATTTATATTAAACTTTCTTCATTTCACTGACATTACTTTATTTTTGGCAGTTCTGGGAGATGTACTCAGGGCCTTGAACCTCGTAGGCAAGCATTCTATCACTGAGCCACACCTTCAGCCCGTTTTGCTTTAGTTTTTCTCATAGGATGTCATGCTTTTTGCTCATGGCCGGCTTCTGCCTGGTAGCTGGGATACAGGTGTGCCCCACTACATCCAGCCTTAACATTTTTTTAAAGAAAAAAATGGTAATGTTTTGATGTATAAAATAAAGAAAACCTCTTTTCAAAAATGTCTATATCTTCTGAATATTAATAGGCTTCAAATTCAGAATGAACTTATTAGGTAAAATTTTCAAGAGTGTGTGGAAAAAAAAAACTGTTTCCTAAGAAGAGTAGAAAAGAGGAAAAACTTAGGAGCATTATAAACATGAGTTTGTTTGTACTCTAGTAGTAACAAGATCTATCTGAAGTGCACAGTGATCGTTAGCTTTATTGCAATTCCACATACACATCAAGACCCAAATAGGCCCCTGATGTTTTTCTCTTTGAATGTGTGAAAGTTGTATTTACTCAGACAACCTCGTATTCTAGTTATAAAAGGATACTAATAACCACCTGCATCTTCACCTCTTTTGCTTGGAAAAAAACATAATGTACCTTACATGCAGAAATTGGGCAAGGCCAAGTTAAGAGTTAAGTCTCAGCTTTTTTTGTGTGTATGACACTGGGGATTGAAAACAGAGCCTCACACCTGCTAGGCAAGTGCTCTACTGCAGAACTACAGCCCTGGCCCTGTTTTATTTTGAGACAGAGTCATACTATGTAGCCCAGATTTGCCTCAAACTCACAATCCTGTGTCCTCAGCTGCCCAAATAGCTGGGAATAAAGACATCCAGCACCACACCCAGCTCAGTTGTTAATCTTACACAAGAAAATTCTTGCCCAGGAACTATCTATATGGATTCTAACTATAGTCATAAAATATGCCTCTAACTGAAAATAATGCATAAGTTATTTTACGTATGAGAAACAATCATTTTGGAATGCTCCAAATACTAGAGTCAGATAACCTACCCTTGAATTTTGTCTCTACCAATTACTGGTTACAAACTAGAGTACATAGTTAATGAGCCTTCATTTTTATACTAGTAAGTGGAAGTAATGATTCCTTACACACAAGGCCTCATTTCAGAGATTGAATGGCATGCCATTTTTAAAGTATCTACTACAGTATCTAAATTGGGTAGCTGTTCACTCTCCTTTGTTTTGTTTTGCCATTTTGTTTGCATCTATAAGTAAGTCTTAAGCTATTTTTATTCATTAAGAAATGAATGCTCCAGGCACTTGTGGCTCACGCCTATAATCCTAGGTACTCAGGAGGCAGAGATCAGGAGAATTGTGGTTTGTAGCCAGCCCGGGCAAAAAGTTCACAAGACCCTATCTTGAAAAAGCCCTTTACAAAAAAGGGTTGGTGGACTGGCTCAAGGTGTAGGCCCTGAGTTCAAGCCCCAGTACCACAAAAAAAAAAAAACCAGAAACGAATGCATTACAAACTGTCTCCTTTCATACTGTTTCCTTGTTAACTTCTCTAGAAAACAAAAATAAAAATATTTAACAAATTTGTAGTCAAAAGACAAGCCAGTCAATTTTTGAGAACTTTTGCCAATTAATTCCTTTACAGCCTAGAACTCTACATGGACAAGTTGGGCAAATTCTTTTTTCTTGTTTTGCTGCTGCATTTGGATTCAAATGTGAAAGTTAGGGAGGAATAGTTAGAAAGACCATTAATAACAACCTGCATTTACCTAATGAGTCTTCTATCTCATTTCATATTTAACTAGCATCCTTAATTAATTATAGAAGAGGGGGCTTTAGTAGAATTTTTACTGTTAGTGTATAATGATGATAAAAACTGTCAATGATTTTTTTCCTCTATTTGATAACTGACTACCATCAAGAATGATATTTTTTCTTTACCTTGAATAACCATCAATAAATAGGCAATAAAACATTTTCCCTTGTTAGCTACCACTAGCACCCACGCTTATTCCTTTTCAGTGTTATTGTGTGCAGAATTTCAACTGAGGCTCAAGAAAAAAAATACGTTAAGGAAATATAAGGCTTAGTTCCTGCTCTTAAGGAGCATAAAATTTTACGATGCCATAGGAAAAATAATCATAATGACAAGATGACAAAATTTACAAATAAATAATTATCTCTCATTAGCTCTTTAGATACAAAGTCACTTATTGACACCCTACTAAATACAAGGCATTTTGTTAAGCATTGTGAAGGACACAATGAACAAGGAATAGTCGTTGTCACTAAGTACTGACATTCAATTGGATAAATAAAATAATGGTAGATGAGTAAGAAATGTGTGAAAAGTGTTTAGTAAATATGAGGACATAAATGTTCAATCATTGCCAACCATTGTTGTTATAATTGATTATAATAAGTATGTATGGATTAAGATACTTTCTTTGAAATACAACAAGTTACATAGGTTCAAAGGCAAAGTGCTAGATATTGCAGAGGATTTCAAACAGAGTGTTAGGGTCATATATTGAAGATAGATTGGTAGAGAGATGTCTTATGGAGATTGCCAATTTCAGGGAAAGTTTTCTTCAGAACAAAAGCTTTGTCCTGTAGTTTGTACTCTTGAAGCAGGTAGGAAAAGGAGACCATTAGCTAACAAGGGAATTGGAGTAGGGATGGAATCTTGAGTAGAAATTAAGAGTAAAGACGTAAACAATGTATGGAGGTTTAATCATCATCAGAAAAGAGTATCCTGTTTTGAAAGCATAGTCTAAAATTAGACTACAATTTTTTAAGTCTCTTTAGAAATGTCTGATACTCTAGGAGCAGATAAATTGAACTAGATCTTAGTTTGGTAATGCAAAAATTGTGTGAGAATAAGGAACAAGGATGGAAATAATTTCAAATTCCAAGGTGAAATGAGGCAAGTACTAGAACAGGTGAACTCAACTGGGGGGACTCGCTAAGGCTGATTATCACAATAAAGTACCTGTTTCACAGAAATGAGAAATTAGCTCCTAGGGAGGGGGAAAAGTGGAAGTTACAGAGTGGAAGTTCCTGGCCTGGTTTTAAGAGATGAAATTGTCCTAGATTTAGCTGAGTAGCAAAGCTAGCCATCAGTGGTGTTGGATTATAGAAAAGTAAGGACTGTGAAGACAGATTTTGCATGGACCACCTTTTGAGTGATGAAGTTTCCCAGAATGACAACAATGGCAGCCTGAGGGAAAATAAAGGCACAGTACAAGTGTCATTTTATTTGAGCTATATAAGCAGTGGCCTAAAACCTGACACAAATATGAATAACTTTAGACTTCAAGACATTACAGTTACAGGGGGAAAAGGAGAGGGTGATGGGTGCTGAATAGGATCGAAGTTACATATACATATATATAAAATAGCATAATGAAACCCACTAAAACTTAAAAAGGAAAGGAAGGAGGGGGGGACAGAGTTAAGAAACAATAATATACATGGGATGAATTTGACCAAAGTACTTTATATGCATGTATATAGATATCACAATGAAATTCCTTTGTGCAATTAATTTATGCTAATAAAAATTTTTAAAAGAATATGCCCCAAAATGAAAAGCTCAGGATGCTTTTAAATATATTTGTCTAACTAAATTTAAAACAATTACACCTACAACCAGGCATGGTGACATAGATCTATAATCCCAGAATTTGAGAAGCTGAGGCAAGAGGATCACAAGTTTGAGACCAGCCTGGACTATACAGGGAGTTCAAGAATATGTCTCAAAAAAAAAAAAAACCTATGCCCAAAAATACTAGTTACAGAGTGGAGGCTCTTCGAGGGTAGAGATCAAGTTTGCTTTTATCTGTATTCCTCACAGTTCTCTCAATAATCACCATGGTTTGTATAGTTGAATTAATAAATAAATTACTGATGGGTGAATTGGTGAAACAGATAACACTGGCTTGAATTGGTAGCATGAATTAAGGAGTATCCTGACCCAGCCTCTTTGTTCTATGTGTCAAGACAGATGCAAGCAGGAAGGGTTCTGTGGGAGAGATCTGTGAGGGATGGGATATTATCAAGGGATGACACAGTTTCATTTAATGTGAAGAAGTGGTACGTACATAGGAAGATGTCATTAAGTATATGGGGGAAAAGCAAGTAGTATGTGAAATAGGAAAGCAAAATGAACCATTAATAAAGTTATTTTTTGGTCTCTGCCCTATGTTAAACTTCAGATATTTTTTATTTACTATAACCATAAAATAGCTAATAAAATAATAGCTAATAATAATTCATCTTTACAAGGTGCTTTGAAAAGTTATTCATTAGTGATTACATTTAGAAACTTGATTAAGAAATAAGAAATACTAAAAATTAGGAAAATATAATCCATACATACTAAGTGGAAATTTTAAATAAGCATCTTGAGTAGATAAATCTGAAGAACTTTTATAATATTTCTCTTCACCTCAGTAGGCTCAGGCTGGATCACCCAGCAAAAATATTAAAAAATGAAATAAGCACATAGGATTCAGAAGAATTGGAACACTATTATCCATTTAAAAACAAATTTAAATAAAAAACAAGAGTAGAAACATTAGAAAAGACAAAAAATTAGACTTGCTATTACACATACACACACATTGAAGTGGGCTCTTTAATTGGTCTTCCCCATACCAATTTTATGGGGCAATAATATAGCCATTTAGAATTTCTTATGATGTTATTGTGATCTTTTCAGCATCTAGAGCGTGTTCGGTTGACATGAGCTCAAGCATGATCTAAAAAAACTAAAAGATGGGGTTCTCTCTCTCTCTCTTTCTCTCTCTCATTTTCTATCTTATTGAATTATTATGATATAGCGGAAAGAGCAATAGGCTGAGTGAAAAAGTACAAATTCTGCATCCAGTTCTTCCACAAATTAGTTGTGTAACTTTCTGTGAATCTTTAACTTCACTGTACCTTAGTGGTATCAGCTGTTAAATGAGGACATTAGAGTAAAAATTTTGGTTTCCACCCCACACCATTAGGTCTCCTAATGAAATCGTGCCGGGAAGCAAGAATTAATAAAATTAAAAGCCAGACTGCCCTTGTTGGTGAGGGAACGGGAGACTTTTAGAAGCTCTACAGTCCTGCACAGGGTCAGTTTCTCAGGTGCTTGACCTGCACAGCCATGCAGAGCCCTGTGATTAGGTGCTCCTTACACTTGACTGCTTCAGTGTTCTGTCTTGAAATTCTTAACAATTTGTTAATAAGGCATCCTATAGTTTCCTTTTGGCCTGGGCTCTGTGAATCATACAAAGCCAGTCCCTGATTATACCTTTATAAAATGCGTTAGAGTAATAGCAGAATAAAAGCCAGGTGGGAAGAAGTGGAGCCAGATATTTATCCCCTGCAGTTTAGAAATTCCAGTTTGCCCAGGTTTATCGGATCCTTCCTGGGGTGTCTCCAGAGCAATTGGATCCCCAGTAAGGATCAAGACCTCAATTGAAAATCTTGTTTGGGCAAGAAACATATTAGTATAAGGTGTAACTCCCTGAATTTGGTAATATTAATGATAAGTTATTAGGCTAATAAACAAATAGGCCTCTTTAAGCATAAATTCTGTGCATTCCATCATTAGCATAGAAGAAAGTAGAAGAAAGAGTAAGAAAGTTTCTGCATCTTTATTATCCTCTTGGCTTAATAACTTCTAATTCCTCCTATTTCTCTGACATGGATTTTAAATTAAAACTTTTAAATTAGCTAGCTTTCTTACATGGGTAGAGGCCACACAAGTTTGATCATCAGGTTTTTCTCAGCAAGAATTGAGTGAATGTGTAGTGTTACTCAATTGTACAGGCCAGATAATTCAATTAGTACCTAAGTACTTAACAAGGAGGAAATCATGCTGTTGTAAAGCATGTCATTTTCTTCTTATTTGGATCTGTCACATTTTCATAGTTTGGAAGAGTTTTGTCATTCAGTCAGATATCTGTCACAGAAATTATTGGTTTAAATTTTTTTAGTAAATTTCAAATTGAGTTTTTTAAATAAAGGAGAGAAAGAGAAGAAAAGCAGAAGTAGCACTTGGCAGGGTAGACAGGAATGGGCCATATGCAGACCATAATCAGTGTACACCAAGAAGAGCTTATTCACTTCCTGGCTAATGAATGCTGTGGTTTTATTAGCTTTGTTTGTGAATAGGTGCAGTTATCTCCACTCACAGCAAGAGTTCCCACAAGAAATAATAAATATTCCAAGGTTTTTGAGGGTCTCCATCACTCATTCAACAAATATTTAATAAGCACGGTTTTCCTTGTGATGTTGTCTGTGGTTTCCAGACACCTCCATAATATTTTTTCTTAATTTTTATATGTGGCTTCCCCATCAGAAAGCTGTGTTCTTTTCAGTTTTTAATTGAAAAGAATACAGATTAAACTTTCTGGGCTTACCTAGAGAACAAAAAACAAATTGATTATGGCAATTAAATTAATTGAAAGTATGGAATTCTGGAACTTTAAGAATACCCCAAGAGGCACACATTGCCTCTTTTTACAGATTCAAAAACATAAAATTACTGAGCCCAAGTGAGCAGTCTGCAACCTGGGACCTGTTGTAATTGCTTAATTATTGGTCAATAGCTGCATCCCAGGCATTGGTCTCAGCACCTGTGATACAAAACTGAGTAAGACATGGTCTACTGTTGTATATGTCACCATATGTAAACAAAAAAAATCACAATGTTCTGTGATATGTGCAACAATTGAAATTTGCAGATGGCATTCAGTAAGTGATGAAGAGGGTGTGAACTCTCTTAAGGCTGAGATGGTCAGGAAGATGACCTGACAATGCCATGTCCCTCGAGGTGTTACTTGGCCATGTGAGGCAGAAGATTGAATTCCTGTAGTAGTGGCTCTTAAGCTGAGCATGAGTCAGAATTTCCTGAAAGGCCTGTTAAAACACAGATTTCTCTTTGGAGTGGGCCCCAAGAATTTACATCTCAAACAAGTTCCCCAGTAATACTGATGCTTCTGGTCTGGGGACCACATTTTGAAGACTACTGAATATCCTAAAGCAAGCCACTAACTGTAGTACGTCTCCTAACAAAAAGCATATAGAAAGAGCATATAATTGCCAGACAAAATCACCTGACTTTGCAAACCTCTTTAAAATACAATAAAGACCTGAATGCCTTTTTGGTAATATACTAATTCCAGATTTTTAGATTACATAGTAAAGGGAAAGATGAGTGCATATTGTCTAACTTAGAAATTAAAAAAAAGTCAGAACTCTGTATCTTTCTGTACTGATACATAGCAATCAAAAATTTTAGATGTTAGCAGTAGTTAGTAGTTAGTAGTCATGATATTCACAGTCCCCTAATGTAAAAATCTAACTTTAAAATTAGACACTGTCCCTAACTGGGCTACTTCCTGCTGTTGAGGGAGATATTTGATCCTGTAGACTACTACTGATTCCCACCTCCTATTCATTCTTCACCTCTCTCTCCCAAAGCTCTTACACATGGGGAACTTTCATTGGTATCTGAATACATGTTCCCTGGAGAAAGCCATATCAGAGCAGGGGTGGAGAGACTAGCCAAGATGCTGTACTAATTCCCAACAAGAGAAGAAAATTTCTCTGTTGCTCTTGATGACCCTTCCCTGGCTTTATACATGCCTCTGTACCAGTCGGAGGCTCTGAGAAGCTGCTGTGTAGTCATGTGATGAGAAAAGGACCATCCTCCTCCCTCCTGGTTGTTTTTATATATCTAATGCCAATATGTATTTTGGAAGCCTTCTGCAAAAATGCACATATGCATTTTTAATGATGAAACACTTATATTTGTTAATTAATCAACTTTAAACAAAGTAGCCATGAGAATTTATATACCTCAACAAATGCTGAGTACATGCTTCTTTAAACTAAAAAATTCAATACAAATGGCAAAATTAAAAATAACTTTCTATGTCTTCCTATTATCTCTGATGTTAATAAAGAGACTGTTTTTCAGGTCCCTTTGCCTTGACATAGAGAAGTGAATGAATGCTAGATTATAGGATAAATATACAATTTCTTTATTGCACTGAGGAAGTATATAAAATCCACTGTTTTATATATGTGGGTATATTTTTGTATGTTTATATTCCAGAATCACAATCTTTTTGTATATGTCTCAAAATATGAGAATCACAGAAGTAGGAAAAAAATTATCAGTCAGCCTCAAATTCTCATCCCAGGCACATTCTCTGGCACTAATAGGTACTCAATAAACAGTTATTAACAAAAGGATTGATGGATGATTTGACTCAGTTTTTTCCATATACTTCCTTACAGTCCTTCTGGAACCTCCAAGATACTTTCTTTTCCAAATTAATTATTTATTCACTTTGATGATTATTAAAATGCCTTACCATAATATTCAAATATTCAAGTCTAGAAAATCAATATCTATGTAAGACAGTCATAAGGTATGTATGAAAGTGTCATTAATAAGCAAGAATAGTAAAAATAACTAATGTATTTCCAAAAAATTGACTTTCTTGACTTGAAGAGTCCTAGAAATTTACCTAATAATATTAAAATGGATATGGCCATAAGGAAACATTTTTAATTAGTGAAAACAGTTTTCCTTTTTGTTCATTTTCATTCTTTTCTTTCTTCTTTTTTTGGATAGAGAAAAGTTTACCTAATCTTAGGAAAGGTTGAGATATTTGCTCTACATTAGGGTAAATTTTAGGACTAAATGCAAGCTCTCTGGAGAAGGTATGAGAAGAAATTACTCAAGGATTCCTGTGAATTTTTGTTATGGTTTGATGATAAATACCATGCAAATATCCTTTGTCAGTGTATTTTGGCAGTTTTTCCAAAGAGACCAGTGAAGAGGATTATAGAAAGAACAAAAATGAGGTTGATTTTATACTAGAAAAATGCAATGGGGAATTCTATAACTTTCCAGCAAATTTTCTACCTCATTCCTGTATCCACTACACAATATTATAAAATCTTTGTAGAAACAAAAATACAAACTTCCAGATTCAATCAAAATTTTATCCTTCCCAGCAATTTTACATCAAAATTTAATTCCATCATTTGTTCTAATACTATACCTGGGTGATTTCAAAGACTAGCACAAGATGGCTTAATATAGAAAAGGATGTTTCTTGGCTCACAGAGTCTAAAGAAGGTGGACAACACAGCCACTGGAAGGGTACAGCTCAGCCTGGAGAAGAAACAGCTAGAAATGGACTATCAGGATGTTACATCTTGTCTTGCTTTTTTTCTTTTTTGCTGGCTTTATCCTTTTCTCTTCATAAATTTCCCTTTTCTACATGAAAAACATCATTTCTTTCATTCTGCATCTTATAGCTACAGTCAGTTGAAGGGGGAAATGCCTTGATACCCATTTTAAAATAAAGTCCTAAAATCACAGGGAAGGGATCTGTTAAATTTATTTGGCTTTATTAGCCACCTCTGGACTAATCAGTGGTTTGGCTTACAGAATAGAAGACTAAGATTGGCTCACTTCAGGAGATAGTCAACTGTGGCTAGAAGGGCAGGACCATCTGAGAGCATAGCAGCTTCCTTGGGTGCCATAAGGCTTGACAGTAGGGAAGTGTAGAGCTGTTCCTAGGCAAAAAGAAAATGTTGTTGTGCCAGACAGAAAATGGTTACTAGTACCCATAGTAAAAAAAGGGACCCAGGAAAAACTTCATTATATTCATGGTGAGTCATGGTCTTTCCATGACCTTGTTCATGGAAAGGTGAAGTACATCTCACTTTAAATGACTCTAGATACATGAGCTACATAACCAATAGTGTATTTATGCCTCCTGATGGAATAAGTACTTACATGATTGAGTGGCATCTTCTTCATGAACCCCTTTTTGGATATTCATCTCATCCCTAACACCTGCAAAAATTTATGATCATCACTCTAGTTTATCATAATTTTCTATAATTGAGTGAACTGACAATTGAATAAAGGCCCAGGTTCCTAGCTCAACTATAGTTACCTTATTTTATGCTTTCTTTACTAGAAGACCTCTACACCATGATTAGCATCAATGACACTATTTATTCTGCATTCTTGAGAGACTACTAATTTCTAGGCAATATACTCAATGCTTGGGATACATAGATGATCAAAGATGATCCTTAAACAGAACATATGACTTGATGCCTTTTGTTCCCATCTCACTTGACATGGAAATCTAGCATGGTGAAATTTGATCTAGCAATTGAATGGCCTCTCCAAACACCAGAAGTGTATCTAGATGTAGTTTAGTTTGCCTATCCAGAAAAATCAGAATTTTTCCTTCCTTTTAAGCCCAAAGGCTATTAATGCAAATCAAATTGAATTTGCATTTGATTACATTTCTGATGGAAACATTCATATGCAAATGAAAATTCATGCAAAGATAGCCAGATAATTCAAATAATTGCTGAAATATCAAGATAAAATTAGGATATTAAATATACATCTATCCATGCTTACTGGGTTACACTAAGGTCATCAAGTGGGACAATGTTCTCCAAAAGCTTAAATAAATTGTGTCTTAAACATTTGATGACATTCTAGTAGGTATGAGTTTAGAAAGGAGCTGTTGCATTACTTTCTATTGTCATAGAGCTGAAAAAGATGTCAGTCACTAGTAAAATCAGTCAAATTGTTTGAAAACATTTATCTTAGATCCACCATTTTGTCCCATTTCCTTTTCTTGTCATTCAAAGCAAAAGGTGATTTTTGGTAGATCTGAAGTTATTTTGATGACCTAAAACAATGCACAAATAGTTTCTGTAAGTTGGCAGTTCCTGCATGCTCTCTAGGGACTCGGTGATGCAAGTTAAATGACATCATCACAATCACCACCAATCAGTACCTTTTGGAAAGCATCCATGGCATTGTTGAATATAACAGCAGAAAAATGATTATAACTAATGCCCCTATTCTTCTATTAAATCCAGCTAAGAAAAGATTTAAGCAAAATTTCAACCTCTTAGTCCATTATGCCCATCCAAACCTGTTTTCAAGGGAAACACAGATCTTGGATTCAGACTGCTATTCTTGTTAAATTTAACAGATGTTGGAGTGAAAAAAGGAAAAGGTTTGAGATCACAGCATTCAGGATTGTTAGCACTTAGTTTAATAGTCCATGAAGTGTCATTCTCCCCATTTTTCTTTTGTTTGATCTCATGTGTTTGTCTATAACTGTGAGGCTTTTTAGAATTCTAGTGTTCCCTGCTTTGGTGAATGTCACCAACCATCCATCAACTTTGAAAGTCCTAAACCTGAAGAAGGCACATTAGCATCTCTCACCTTGACAAGCCTAATCCTTCCCCAATAACTAAGAATTTCACTTCTTAAGTATCTCTCAAATCCAGCTACTTCTCTTCATCTTTATCACTAATTGCTTTACCATTAAACTGGCCTAGGGCAGGAGCCTCCTAACCTACAGATCAGAATCTACTTTTCTCTTTCTTCAGTCTCTATCATAGTATAACCAGGTTGTCATTGCAAATAGTCATAACCAGATTGTCTTTACAAATAATCATCATTTCATCCAACCTCCTTCCTTGCTTACTATCCCTCTATGGCTTCCTATTTATTTTAGAATTAAAAACCCAAATCTGTAACAACCAGGTGATTGCCCTCTGCCTGGTGCAGTTCCTGCTGCCTCTGCACCATGACACCCTGAGGCTCTCCTTTCACTCTGGGCTAGAGTCCATTCTTCTTCTAGTCACCACAACCTTGCACATGCTGCCTTCCTCAGCTTCTAGAGTGAGTTAACTTCACACTTCTTCCACAAAAGCTTTCCTGATCTTCTAGACCCATCAGGTCTCTCCCCTAAGTCTTTTCATACCACCATGCAACTTTCTTTCATAATACCTATTCAAATTTTGAATAACATTTATTTTTGAAATGATATCAGTCAAAATGATCTTTCTTAAGACTTTCTGAAGAATGAGACTAGATCTGTTCTTTGCTTAGCACAGTAAGACATGACACCCATCACATCCCAGACATTTAATAAGTACATGTTGAATTAATGGGAGGTTCCATTTTCTATTCTCATCAAAAGTCCAGAAGTTTACAATAATGTAAGTTAAAAAAAAAAAAAGCGCAAAAGAAAGAAAATTGACTCACTTGCTCAAACATCACCCTGCTACAACTTACCAAGGAGAATTAGCATGGCAAATACTGTAACACTATGGCAGAGAAAGTGAAGTAAAGAATCTGGTGGAACTGAAGGTAACTGCTTTCAAAAACTATGATAAAGGGATTCTACCACTAACCGTACTAGCAAAGCAGTTTTTTCACTCAGCTATAATAGAGAATAATATGAACAGCTACTCTCCCAGCTCTGTCTTAGGCATGAAAGTTTTTATTCAGAATATTTCGCCACAACTAACTTCAGGAACACATGTAGAGCTTTCAGTATATGATCTGTTTGTGACACAAGTTGCTAAAACTGATTTACAACTATTGTTCACTCCGTGGGAATAAAGCCATAATTTGAGAAGTTAAAATTATGCAGCAACATTGTCAGTTTGTATTGCAGGAATGGAGGTAAGGGAGAGAAAGGAGAATAGTGGAGGGAGTGAATTCAAGTATGATATATTTGATATATTGTAAGAACGGTTGTAAATGCCACAATGTACCCCCACCCAGCACAACAATAAAAATTTTTTTAAATCGTCAGTTTCTCAATACCTTCTGTTATTTTTTATTTTATTTCTATCAGCTGTGAGCTTCATTTTATTTTCAGCAATTTTAAAATGCTGAGCTAAAGTTTGAAATTATAGGGAAAGATAAACTGTCATATTCTGTTTGTGTGTATGTGTGTGGTATAGTATGGTTTGTTTTGGTTTTTTTAACAAAGTTGCATTATCTCTAGAGTATCTGTCCTTTCACCCTTTCACATCTGTCTCGGAGGATATACCTGGCTGTCTATGATAGTCAGAGAGTAAAGAGTTAAAAATTTATATTTAGCAACTGTATGGATCTGTGGTTAGGGACCTTAAGTTTAGTGGATAATAAAAAATTAAATACACTTTTTCTTAAAAGGAAGTTTTATATAGACCATTAAAGTAGCTTTGAGTTTGTATTATCTTTCATGTTTATAGATTTTAGGATATAGCTCTGCTTTTTAAAAAAAAATTACTAAAACATTTTAAATTTTCTTTCATTTATGAATTACACAGACTAATATTTTAAGCAAAAACTCAATGTGCCTATTTAACTTATAGCAGTGTCCTCTTTTGTGCACTATATTATAAAAATGAGCATTTAACCAATAGTTGGTCATCTTTTACACTTCTTACAAACTCATCAGGTATTTGTAGTTGGTATCATTGTTACCAACAATGATATAGATGAAACTGGGCTCTGAGGAAGATGTTTGTTTTCCTTTTATGATTTCAGTTAAGAATGCAAACTGCACATCAGACTTTGAGGAATACTTTGCCAAAAGAAAACTGGAGGAACGCGATGGCCATGCAGTCAGCATCGAGGAGTACCTTCAGCGCAGTGACACAGCCATCATCTACCCAGAAGCCCCTGAGGAGCTGTCTCGCCTTGGCACACCAGAGGCCAATGGGCAAGAAGAAAATGGTGAGGCTGTAATTCATTTTTAGCCACTACACTGACCTCTGCAGCTGTTACAATTACAAATGCACTACATGCCTGGGTGTTTACCTTAAAATTTGAAGAACAGCTGCAGAGGCATGGAATTTCACGAGCAAAGATTAGAACTGTAATTTTAGGGTATTGTGAAATTTTTTTGTCAGCAAATTTGTGTCATTTGTACATCCAATAAAGAACAAGAACAATTAGAGCCCATTTCTAAGAGATAAAAATATCTAAATGTATTCCTATCTTTCTGAAATATTTCACTTTTGAGGGGAAAAAAAAGTTTAGGGACACTGACCCTCACCTTTTGTTCTTCTCTGCTGACACCTGAAAAGCTCCTTCCCTCTGTGAATTCCTTAGTCATATGTGACTCCTGGGTTCAGAGGAACTGTCAGTCACTTAAAGAGAATTTTCTCATTTATCAGCTGTTTAAATTCCCCCCCCCAAAAAGCTCAAGTAATTAATTAATTTCCCAGCACAGTGTGAGCTGATTCCGACAAGTCTGTCTTGGGTGTGCAAGGGGACTGGTGTGTGAGGAGGCTGGGTGCAATGATGGCACTCTGGTGGAGCAGATTGCAGTGATTCCTGTCATACCATCCCGGGCAGTCAGCCCATTAGCTGCCATTGATTTACTGACCTTTTGGCCCGCTTCTCTCTCTCTTGTCTCTCTGCTACAGACCTGCCACCTGGAACTCCAGATGCTTTTGCCCAACTGCTGACCTGCCCCTACTGCGACCGGGGCTACAAGCGCCTGACATCACTGAAGGAGCACATCAAGTACCGCCACGAGAAGAATGAGGAGAACTTTTCCTGCCCTCTTTGTAGCTACACGTTTGCCTATCGCACCCAGCTCGAGCGGCATATGGTGACACACAAGCCGGGGACAGATCAGGTGGGGGGTTGGTTTTAAGTGATTTCTTTCTATAATAACCCCTTAGAGAAACGATATTGCTTTGATTGGCAATCATTATTAATTTTTCATGGCATTTTGAAGATGCAGATCTTTTAATGGTAATAGCTTTAATTGAGGTCTAAATGATTTTTTGATGGTCTCTTCTAATATGATTTAATAGTCTTATGTTCACGATCGAATGAGTGTGTTAATTTCTAATTTAGAAATTTTATTTGCACTTTAACTTGACTTTAGTTTCATTTTTATGTTCCACAAAAAGTGAATGAAATTGTAGCATTTTAATTATACATTATTAAACATCTCAGCAATTTTAATTCCATTTTTCACCTAGTTTTGCTTAGAATATTTTTTTTCACATAGAATCTAAGCCACAGTAAAAGAAGCAGGTATTTCTTGTTTTTTTTTTTTTTTTTTTTTTTTGTCTTTTTCTTTTTTGTTTATTTTTTTTTTCGTGTTTTTTAGAAGCAGGTATTTCTTTCATTTGTCATGTAACACTTTCAGTTACTCACAGTATTTTTACAAGCTGCAACTAGTTTATGAAATCTAATTATTTGAAGGAAAATAAGAAGTCATATAGGGTATATGTTGTATAGGGTATATGTGTACACAATGAAGTGAATGACTACAAAAACATTAGATGTACTTTTAAAATAATCCCTTCTTGATGTGAGTATTTGTAGCTAAGTGTTAAAATTCCTCTACTTTTTCTGATTTACTTTTCTTAAAAAAAAAAAAAAAGGAACTCTTTTGAGCAGGTAAGCCTGGTTACTTAAATCCTTAAAATAATTGAACAAGATTGATTTGCAGCATCCCTTAAATGTTTCAGCAAAACTGCTCTTTCCATCCTCCTGGGAGAATTGACTCTGCAAATTGGTATTATGATGTGTTCGAATGGTAACAGAAATGGTATGTCGTAAGTCACAATAACTGGCCCTATAGATCTGGAATTGCCCCATATATTCCTTGATACTGTATCTGTCTTAAAAATGATTACATGATATTCTATATAAAGCTCTTATTTTTCTCCTTATAGCCTTTATTTTCTTTGAATAAGGACAAAAATAAGCAAACAATTAAACAATAGTAATAATATCATTTTATGGAATTTTACTTATCTTTCTATCTCCCCATGCTTCTATGCAGAAAACTCTAGGAAAAACAAGGGCCTAGATATTTATCTAGCATAACTGCTTTAAATTTCACATGCAGAAGTGTGACTGTTGGCGCGTTATGAATGGTAGCTTTGGTGTTGAAAAGTCCCCTCATTTGCTCATGGCATTTACAATTAGTAAATTAAAATGATTGTATCATATTAACAGTGGCACAACTAAAGTTTATAGTAGTCCTCTGAGGGCTGTGGGGGGAGACAAAGCAGCTGTTGCTGTTTGTTTATGCAACTCAGCAACATATGAGCGCTGGTCCCTCAATGGCGCTCGGCGGGCTGGGCTCCGCTTGATCTTTGAAGGTTGCTGCTGTTTGAACAAACCTCCCTGTGTCCCATGTAACACCATCTGTCTCACTAGGAATGTGGGAAGATTCAGCACACCCTAGCAGTTGTCATACCGTTTCTGTGCTGTCTTTTTGCAAAAGGCTTTTGTGTCAGTACTGCTTGAAAAAGGCTGACCTCCTACCTTGAGCATCCAGAGTGGGTGACTGAATTTTTTTTTTTCAGAATTCTAAGTCACACTGCTTTTTTTCCCCTTGTTCAAAAAGGTCAGCTGTGTTTGATTGTATCTTTGCTGCTTTTAACTTATCTTTTCAGTCAACTTTTTTTCTTTTGGTCCCTACTCCCTTCCACTCTACTAAAAGGAAAATGAAAAGCAGTTGAAGTCTCCCCTACTGGCCTGTGATAAAGCTACTCAGGCAGCTATAACCCAAGACGTTGTCTCTTACACTTGATAATGAATCAAATCTGATAGGCAGCACCTCAGGAAAACGGTTAACACGTGCCACTAGCATAATGAATAAAATATTTAAACATGAGTACCTTGTAAAGACATATTTACAGTCAAGGGTTATTATTTATATGTTTTTTGATTTGGGAGGTTTTGGGGTTTTTTTGTATTTCTTTACAGGTCAGTTTGCCTTAAGATAAGGTATACTTTTATCCTAATACAGAAAATTTTTTTAAAGTGTGAGGTTTTTTTTTTTAGACTATTCAGAATTTTCAGGAAACTGTTTTTTCCTTAATAAAATGGTTGCATTCTAGCAAGCAATCTTTAGATTTTAGATCTTGCAGTAAACACAAAGAACCACAAACCTCTTTACAATTATACTTTCTCCTCTCAAAGGTCACAGAAACATTTTGGAAAAGAGACAACAGGAATAATTGTAAAGCAAGTGTTGGATGCACATGTGAAAGCACTTTTTTTTATTTGTTCCAATTTTATTACTAACATTATCACTTTTATTGCCACTCTGAAAGACTGGACAGATAAATAAGCATGCAATCAAACCTTTTGGCCTGTCTGAAAAATAGAGGTCTCTAAAAAATATTCGTAACAAATTTTCTTTGTTCCTCCTGCACAAAACTGATGTCAGTCTTTCTCCTTTCACAGCACCAAATGCTAACCCAAGGAGCAGGTAATCGCAAGTTCAAATGCACAGAATGTGGCAAAGCCTTCAAGTACAAACACCATCTGAAAGAGCACCTGCGAATTCACAGTGGTGAGTAGCAGAGGTGCTGGGTGCTCATGTTTGTACTTTGTTTAGTTAACAGAAGTTTTTAAAGATTGTTTGAAATCCACATAGTCCTTTTTGGAATGGCCCATCCATTTCATAAACTGTGCCTTCGTGAGAGTTACAGGGCTTCCTTTAGCACTGTAATTAAAAGAAGAGGCATGCTTATCCTTCTAAAAATTACAAAGACTTTGATTTATTACCATATCTAGAGACTCGTTTTTGTCCTTTCAAAACCCCTTCTCCAGATTAAATAATTTTGATGTGAAGAAACTTGTATGGCAATTTCTGAAGGATAATAATTTTTGACACGTAACCATGATAGTAAAAGTAGAATTTAGGAAAAGAACTTGTGTATGATAAATGTTCCTTGAATCCTGAGAGCTGTGGATCACAGAACAGTATCCTAACACTGAGATTTCTTCTTTCTAACTAAGTTGATAGCCCTGCCAAGCATTTTATTACCAAATTGGATGCTATTCAAAGAACTAGTTGGGTTGGTAGAATCAATGGAATCTCCCCAGAGTTGATTAAAGCCATGGCTACACTTCCCTTTAAATACTGTGACATCTTTATTGTGCTATTGACCACACATTAATCTGATACTCTGTTTAAATAGGAAGCTGCCAATGGCATGACAAGATTTGGGATCTTAGCTGAAAAAGGCATAGATAGGCTTCACCTTCCACAGCTAACATCTTGAATTATATCCTCCCAGGATAGATAAAGCCCAGAAACAGTTATGGTCACATAATTCTCATTTAAGCACCTAGAATGTAGAGGTACCACCTTTGGGTTCCTTTCATTTGGTTTCACAGATTCCTGTCTTGGCAGACAACTGCAGTTGTTATCTGATCAAAACAAACAAACAAAAGTAACATTAATTTAAATTATCATTTCAGGTGAAAAACCTTACGAATGCCCAAACTGCAAGAAGCGCTTCTCCCATTCTGGTTCCTACAGTTCACACATCAGCAGCAAGAAATGTATTGGTTTAATCTCAGTAAATGGCCGAATGAGAAACAATATCAAGACGGGTTCTTCCCCTAATTCTGTTTCTTCTTCTCCTACGAATTCAGCCATTACTCAGTTGAGAAACAAGTTGGAGAATGGAAAACCACTTAGTATGTCTGAACAAACAGGCTTACTTAAAATTAAAACAGAACCACTAGACTTCAATGACTACAAAGTTCTTATGGCCACCCACGGGTTTAGTGGCACTAGTCCCTTTATGAATGGTGGCCTTGGAGCCACCAGCCCTTTAGGAGTTCATCCGTCTGCCCAGAGTCCAATGCAGCACTTAGGTGTAGGGATGGAAGCCCCTTTACTTGGATTTCCCACAATGAATAGTAATTTAAGCGAGGTACAAAAGGTTCTACAGATTGTGGACAATACGGTTTCCAGGCAAAAGATGGACTGCAAGGCTGAAGAAATTTCGAAGTTGAAAGGTTATCACATGAAGGATCCATGTTCTCAACCTGAGGAACAAGGAGTTACTTCTCCTAATATTCCACCTGTCGGTCTTCCAGTAGTAAGTCATAATGGTGCCACTAAAAGTATTATTGACTATACATTAGAAAAAGTCAATGAAGCCAAAGCTTGCCTCCAGAGCTTAACTACTGACTCAAGGAGACAGATCAGTAATATAAAGAAAGAGAAGCTACGTACTTTGATAGATTTGGTCACCGATGATAAAATGATGGAAAACCACAACATATCCACTCCATTTTCATGCCAATTTTGTAAAGAAAGTTTTCCTGGCCCCATTCCCTTGCATCAGCATGAACGATACCTTTGTAAGATGAATGAAGAGATCAAGGCAGTCCTGCAACCTCATGAAAACATAGTCCCTAACAAAGCTGGAGTTTTTGTTGATAATAAAGCCCTCCTCTTGTCATCTGTACTTTCTGAGAAAGGACTGACAAGCCCCATCAACCCATACAAGGACCACATGTCTGTACTCAAAGCATACTATGCTATGAACATGGAACCCAACTCTGATGAACTGCTGAAAATTTCCATTGCTGTGGGCCTTCCTCAGGAATTTGTGAAGGAATGGTTTGAACAACGAAAAGTCTACCAGTATTCTAATTCCAGGTCACCATCACTGGAAAGGAACTCCAAGCCGTTAGCTCCCAACAGTAACCCTCCCACAAAAGACTCTTTATTACCCAGGTCTCCTCTAAAACCTATGGACTCCATAACATCACCATCTATAGCAGAACTCCACAACAGTGTTACGAATTGTGATCCTCCTCTCAGGCTAACAAAACCTTCCCATTTTACCAATATTAAACCAGTTGAAAAATTGGACCACTCAAGGAGTAATACTCCTTCTCCTTTAAATCTTTCCTCCACATCTTCTAAAAACTCCCACAGTAGTTCATACACTCCAAACAGCTTCTCTTCTGAGGAGCTCCAGGCTGAGCCTTTGGACTTGTCATTACCAAAACAAATGAAAGAACCCAAAAGTATCATAGCCACAAAGAACAAAACAAAAGCTAGTAGCATAAATTTAGACCATAACAGTGTTTCTTCATCATCTGAAAACTCAGATGAGCCTCTGAACTTGACTTTTATCAAGAAGGAGTTTTCAAATTCAAATAATCTGGACAACAAAAGCACTAACCCAGTGTTCGGCATGAACCCATTTAGTGCCAAACCTTTATACACAGCTCTTCCACCACAAAGCGCATTTCCCCCTGCCACCTTCATGCCACCAGTCCAGACCAGTATCCCTGGGCTACGACCATATCCGGGACTGGATCAGATGAGCTTCCTTCCACATATGGCCTATACCTATCCAACTGGAGCAGCTACCTTTGCTGACATGCAGCAAAGGAGAAAGTACCAGCGGAAACAAGGATTTCAGGTAATGAGACACAACTTTTTGCTCTGAAGAAAAGGGAGAAAATTATACAGTTAGGTGGGAGTACAGCTCCGTGGTATACCACTATTGCTTAGCAATGTATGAAGCCCTGGATTTGATTTCAAGCATCGTACACACAAAATTATACAGATGATGCGCAGGAAGGAAAAAAAATCTTAGAACAATCAGCAGAGATATAAGAATTTATTTTGTTTTTAACATGAGTCTGAAAGTGTGAGTAAGCTGAAAAAGTGAATGGATGAAACAGTAGAAGATTGTTCTCTTTAGGCATTTGAGAGGAAAGAAGGGAGGAAGGAAGGAAGGAAGGAATTGGAAGAGTGAGGCAGGAGGATTGCTAGTTCAAGACCAGTCTGGGCAATATAGAAAGACCATCTCAAAAAAATAAAGATAAAGAAGAAATTGGTATTTGTTTTTGAGATTCATGAGCTTTTAGGATTATACATTAACGCCAATAGTTGGTAGGACTTACATAGGGGCTAAAAGTTAAAATGTGTAACAGTCACATAATTCAAAGATGTAACTTTACAAGTAATTACATGTATAAATTACAATTACCTATGTAACTTGCAAATCATTACATGTATGTTTGATATGAGTTTGTTTTACAAAGAATAGTATATTTTGAAAAGTAGTTTAAAACTATTTTGTGTGTGTCATATGATTTCTTACCTAATCTTCAAACTAGTAAATAATTTATGGTTTTTTGAATACGAAAGCAGGTATTTTTTAGCATTTGCAGTAAATCCCTGTCTGCAAAATAGGAGCATAAGTGATAATGCACCTCTGTAACAGCTGTTCCAGTATTCCAATTTATAGTACATCTGCCCTCTTTGTAAATGTATTTAAGCCCATTTAATCTTCTCTAATATTAATTAGTGCAAACGTAGTTTAAGAAAACTGAACTGTGGGCTAGCAAGTGGAAATGTATGTTATCATGCAAGTTTGCACTCCTTTGGATCAAGACAAAACAAATATCAAGAAATTTAATAATTTACTGATCCACATTCATTATTGCTCAATGCTGAAGGCTGTTTTAACATAGATAGAGCATTGATAAAAAGTGTTATTAATATTCCCTATTTCAAATTAGAAAATTAAATATAAAAATATAGCTAGAGGCTTTTAGTTGGTAGACATACATTTAAATAGATTGCATAATAATAACATTTTGTACCTAAATATAAAATTCAATTAAAATGGGGTTTCTGCAGCTACAGATCATTTCTAAAGTAAAGCACACTGGAAAACACGCAAATTCTGATGTTTAATCTTCACTCGTGGATATTTCTTGGTATTAAAAAAATGAAAGATTTTAGAAAAATTTATGCTTTCCCACCCTCAGAGTTGACCATTTTATGTCCCCCCCAAAACAGCAAGCTCAACCACCTAGGGCAGGGAAGGTTTATATTTTTATTGAAATGCAAGATGTCATATTATAGTTCGGGGAAGATTAAAAAAAAATTTAAACTAGATCAATTAATGGTAAACACTTTTGAGGTTCTCCAAATGTCAGCCTATGCTAACTTGTCTGTTGTAAACACAAAGAGAAGAGACTGTTGAACTATGTGATTATATCACAGGGAGAATTGCTTGATGGAGCACAAGACTACATGTCAGGCCTAGATGACATGACAGACTCCGATTCCTGTCTGTCTCGAAAGAAGATCAAGAAGACAGAGAGTGGCATGTATGCATGTGACTTATGTGACAAGACATTCCAGAAAAGCAGTTCCCTTCTGCGACATAAATACGAACACACAGGTATGAGTGACTTTGACTAGCTAGTTAGAGCTTCCCGGCCTGCTGTACATTTCATAATAGTTAATGAGTACACTTGTGCAAGATAAGATGCAGCATATGCTGATACCTTCAACAAGGAAGAAATAATGCTTTTGCCTAGCTCGGTAGGACTTTTTGTTGCCTGTTTATTGGGTCATCATGTGTTTATGAGTGTGCTTGTCTTCATATCTTCTGAAGTAATCTGTAAAATAAATTCACAATTCATGTCAAAGTAATATTTCAATGACCAGGCCAATGAAATAGCATGACCCAAACTAGTTATCAAAGAACCTAAATATGTAAAAATCTAATCAATGTGGACAATGATACATTAGCTTCAACATCCAAACATCAAGTAAACCATGGTTTGAAGATGATTTTATTTGGTTTTATAAATTGGCCACATTTTGATTATTTTTCTATAGAAGAAAAGTAATTGCTGAAATTAGCTACTCAATCTATCTGTATTTGGAAGACTGAAGTAAAACTTTCTAAAATTTAATTTTTTAAGTTTTCAATTCATGTATCACTAATCAGCAACAATTACAAAGAGCTGACAAGACAGCAGCCTCATTCGTCCCTATGAGTAAAGAGACGGTGGGTTAATTTTCAAAAAGAAAAGTGAAGTTCCATAACGTAAAGCAGTATTATTTCCCACAATCCAAGATCTGCTTTACAATTCTGTGGTTGAACTCCACTTGTGTTCCCTCCCTCCCTCCTCCTCTTCCTGCCCTGAGCAATAAGCTAACTCAGCCTCATCCTGTTCCTAACTCCTCTCCAGCTCTTCTCCATTAGAAATTTGGCATACTGAACTGGCCCTGAGTGGGATAAGAAAAAGTGTAGGCTCTGAATCAAAATATTGAAAGGGGCAAACAAAGGAGAGAAATGTAGGAAGGCATCTCACTTTAAACCAAGTGTAGCATCGAATATTTAAATATGTACCATTAATGCTTTTCGGGAGAAAGTGATGATGGAGCAAAAAAGGAAAAGGGAATGGGATAGTTCTGTTATATTTTGATTGTCTATAGACATGATGTCCTTTCTAGTGACTGAAAACTATCTCTGGGAAGTATGTGTATTCATCATCTTCCCATTATTCCTCACTGGGCATGTACTGGAGACAGCACAAGTGACCAGAATCAGGCTCCGAGTTGAGAGAAAGGTGGGTGAGTTCTGAACCACCAGATTTTGAAGATATCTGTGAAGAGCACAAAACTCATTCTGACTCCAACCAATTCAGTTTTCTTTTTTCTCCAGCCATCTGATATTTGTTGTTACTATTTTAAAAGTTCAACTAATGATACTTTAGAAGCAATCCACATTGAATAGTAAATCCAAATCTTAAAATTTGTGATATATTTGAAACGTTAAAATTTGTCTACCTTTGTCTCTTCTTATAGCTATTTTCTTTACTACCTAGTCTTATTTAAATATTTACATAGTAAATATATTTTCATAACTAAATTTACTTTAATTTTAATCAACCTCAAATATATTTTGTATTTCATTATTCAGCTACAATAGGCACATCACTGAAGGCATCTTTCCCTCTGATTGGTCTTATTATATGACCATATGCAAACTCTATCATTTACTACATGGTGAGTGTAAAACTTTTATTTTAGTGAGGGCTATCACACATATTGACATCCAGTCAATATATTTATTTCCTATAAATTAGACAGTCCATAAGATACATAGGTATATAGATAGTTGAGAGAGACCCAAAAGTTGACAAACACAAGTATACATAATTAATTTGAGAAAAAAAAACTATTTTAATAAGTAAAATGTTCTGGTCCTTTAAGTTGTAAGCTCCACTGCCTAGAAACATTCCCTAGTAAAAGGATGCTAACCATCCAATGGTTTCTCTAAACTTGTGATTAATTATCCTCCTGTTGGCATCCCAGCTTGTCAAGTTTCCAGTGTGTTAACTTTTTGGTCTCTTGACCAAACATATCGTGACATTACTACTGTCAGTGTATTAGGTTCCATCTAAGTGAAGTTCTTCATGAATTTCCTATCACCATGATATATATAAAAAATGTAGTCCATTTTCCTACATTAAATTAGGCCCATTAGCCTTTTATTTGTTTCTATTAATCACCAGTAATATTCTGAGAATTGATTAATGTGAATATTATAAGGGAGAAGTACCATGGGTTGATTGATTTTTAGGCTGGAAAATGAAGTTGAATTGTCATTTGATTATTATGTGTTGATTAGTGTGTCATTGATAAAGTGTGTTTGTTCTCTGTCTACCATTTGACATATAAGATTGTTTAAATTAAGAAGGATATTGTGAGCTACTTGTTCTTGGGATACTATGCTCTTTTGCTTCAACCCATTTTAATTTCCTATACAGATACCAAAGTCATGATGCTTAACTTTTCTTACCAATGGCTTATTGCTTGCTTTCTTTTCTTGGGACCCTCGTCTGGGACAGAGGAAGGAAACGCTCTGTAAATGTTAACTTCAGTTGAGCTAATTGTCACAAACAAGAACTGTGAAATAAAAAATCTGAAACTCCTGTTAGGCACTGTCAAGAACTCATTTGTATTCCACTAAAATCTAAACCTGACATTTATTGAGTACATTCTCTGATGAGGCATCGTGTTAGGTGCTTTTAAACCACCTTATTCAGAAAAGTAATAAAATGTTTCTACTTTTGAGTAGATAAAGTCTAAGTTTTAAATAAATTACAGGTCAATTTTTTCTCTGTTATATGATAATTTTCTCAAACCACAAACCTTCCATTTATTATTATCTTCAGTAGTAATTCTAGCTGTCAGATGAATCATAAACCTAGATATTAAAGAAAAATTTACCCCAAAAGAGTTTTGATTCACTTAATATCAATTTGGATGTTTTTCTGAATCTTGCTCATGTGGAAATTTAACTCTAGGACTTCTTGATTTGAATCAGGTAAACCAATCAAGTTAAAAAGAGATAAATGTCCAACTCAGATCTTATTTAAATGAATATATTAAGTATTGGTGAAACCTCCAGAGATTAGCAGAATATTTGGTTTAAGGTATATGTCAAAACTCTCACTCACTTCCAAATTCTGTCCTTTGGATGGCATCATAGCTGAATATTTGATTCTTTCAGGTTGTCAGTTGATAATGCAGAATTAATAAAATTCTAATATAAGCATATTTTTTATTATAGAATGAATTCTCTGAAAATTGATAGCCTGTAACTATGATAGACTGCAGGGTTAGGGGGCTTTTCACAAGCATTTCTAACAGATCTTGAAACTTGTGTTGGCAAATGCTTGCTCTCTGTCATAACACCCTGTGTTTTGTTGCTTTGAAAAAGACAAAGCCAGGTCACCTATAATGTTCATTCAAAATCATTCATATATTCCCTCTGTGAAGGGGGCTAACTTATTGACCTTTTCGTACTCCTGAGCTGATACAAATTAATACCCCAGATAGGCTGCTGGACAGTTTCACTGTACTAGCTAAAGCACCAAGAAAAACTTCATATAAAATTTCTCTTCTGTCCATTCAGATTTATTTCTTACATGTACTCTACTCCTCATGCATGTATCTCTCTTAGAATGTGGGACTCGATTGAACATGTATTAATGAATAAGAATAAAATGCTCTAATATTAATTGAAGGCTTACTATGAGACCCTTGTTCTACACGCTTTACCTAGACTGTCTCCTTTACTCCTTATATCCAGTCCACAATTAGATCCCCAAACAAACTTCCTTTACTTCAAGGACCCTGATCCTCAGAGTAGTAACATGCCAGAGATTGTACCACAACAGTTTCTAAAAGATGGATCTGAACCCAGGCAATCAGACCCCAGACTCAATCTCCCCTATGCAACACTGTACCATCCTGTCCTGATGGATGAACTGCTACTGCTACAAAGGTCTTTTTTATTTTTTGGTGGAACTGGGATTGAACTCAGGACTTTGCACTTGCAAAGCTCTTGAGTCACACCTCCAGTCCATTTTGCTGTAGTTATTTTGGAGATGGGATCTTGTGAAGTATTTGCCCATGCTGGCCTCCAACTGTGATCCTCCCAGTCTCAGCCTCCTCAAAAAGCTAGGATTACAGGGATGAACCACTGACACCCAGCTGCTACAAACGTCTTATTCTTTCTCCCAGTAGTATCATTTCTATAAAAGTAACATAAGACAAACCAATTCATAACCTAGTGACTTGAAGTTTCCTGGAAGGCAGAGAAAAAGAGAAAGAGAGAGAGAGAGAGAGAACATCTCTTATTTTCCCCAAAAACAATTCTGCTTCCTGTTAAATTACCTTCTCACCATGGTGGTCTTGTCAATTGGAAAAGTACATTATCTCTCCAGACTCCTGGCACTCCATTGGAATCCTGTTACCTACTTTGCTCATTTAAAACATCTTTTCCAAGAGTTAAAGAATGGTTCTTGTGCGGCTCGAGTTAGACTTGTTTTTTTCCACTAGTAGGTTCCTTGAAGTAGCTTAGTACAATTTTC
>NC_133389.1:99477972-99602972 GCF_047511655.1 Castor canadensis | reverse complement strand
CCCAGGTTGCCTAACCTTTGGGGGTGGTACTCACAGCATGAATAAGATAATTTTTGAGAAAATGCACTATTTTCTCCTTCAAAACCTAGGATACCTAATGTGTGGCATGTGCTTTCTGTTATATCAGACAGAAAATTGGTTTTACCAGAAGGTTACTGGATGCCTAGCACCCCTTTCTTCCAGCTGGCATTTTCCTATTTGGATAACTTTAATTGTTGGATGCTGAAACCCTCTTCACTCCCAGCTGCCACCTTCTTCCTTGGTGGTACCCTAGATTCAGCTCCCTAATGCTTCCTTGCACCCAGCTGCTTCTCTGCCTGGCTCCTGGCTATTTAGAATGTAATGGGATAAATAATCTTTTCCCTACTTGTCACCTCCAAACAACTTTTATTTGGATTTCTTTCATAAGCTATGATGTCTCTAAGTTTGCAATGAATGGCATATCTATCAAATTTCTTGTTTTCTGAATTTTGTATGTGTGCATCTACACACACACATCTTATAATAGTTTATGAAAAACAAACCAGTTAAGCATTTTGATCCTAAATCAGAAAAGGTGAGATAATTTCCTAGAAACAAATCATTGTATATTAAATTTTAAGGGTCAATTTAAAATTTTAAAATTGTATCCTGGTATATAGAAAGTGAAACCAGCCTGGCTGGTTTCAAATCCCAGTTCTCTACTTCTTAACTGGCCATTTTGGCTAATTATTTTATTTCTCTGAAACCTCAGTTTTCTCAACTGTTAGTGGTGATAAACAACCTTCTTCAAATAAAATTATGAGTTGGTAAAAAGTGGCCAAAATCAGGATACAGTTTGAAAATCAAATAGAGCAAATTTGCTGATGTATTGGTTATGGTATATGACAAAAACATAACTGTCAAAAATGACACCAAGATGTTTGACCTAACAACTTGAAGAAGAGGGATTCAGTGTGAGAATACTTACCTAGCATGGGAGAGGCCCTGGGTTTGATCCCTAATACCAACCACTCCCCTCTCACCTAAAATTGGATTCAGACATGTTGAGTTTTACATTTTAGACAATGAAAATCCATTTTTTCTCTTAATGGAAATTGCTTTGTTCAGTTAGATCCAGCAGGTGGTGTATGTAGGGGTGTGTGCATGTTTGGTCACATCTTTTCCAAGTTATTCTTTCAGAAAAGGCCAAATGGATTCAAGAGTTCCCAAATTGCATTTGAAGAATAGGGGACACCCTTTCAAAGTGCTAAAAAATTATCTAAATTTGATGTTTGGTGGCTGGCATTACTTGAAAGGTTTGTAGAGGAGAGATTCAGATGTATTTTATTATTCTCAATGTTTCTAATTCTGTTCTCAGGTTCATCGCACTAGTTGGAGTAAAGGTTTTATGTGAACATTTTATTGGGCAATATGATATCCTAATACACAGTTCAGAATGTACAGTAAAAAAGCAGAAAGAAAGTACCAAATGCTTCCCTAGAATTATTGGTTCAAAGATCCTGAATAAAATGGATACAAAAAAAAAAGGAAAGAAAAGAAAAAAAGATGAAAGAGAAAGAAAAATGAAGAAATAATGAACTAAAAAGGAAAAAGAAGCTTGAAAGGAGTTTTAAAAAGGTACAGCATGTAGAAGATAGTGTTTCAAATTGAAGATTAGCATTACCCAGTTTCCCTTCCAGAACTTAGCCTCCTTCATCTAAACTTGAGAAATTGTGCATTATGAAAGTTTGTTTTCTCTGCTCCCTGTTCTTGTTGCCATTGTCTTTTAGGCTGTGATTATCTCTGATTGCTGGGACCTTCGACCCTATCATTGCTACATGTCTCTCCTTTCTGGACCAGTGTCGAATATACACAGTATTTATTTTATACCCCATTCTTGAGTATTCACACTATGTATTCTATTTTAAGGACTGAGAAATTTTGCAAAGAAGGAACCACTTTTATTTTCTTTTAGGCAATATATAAGTTAGAGTCCTGGTAACATGGAACCTTCAAACTTACAACCTAAGAAAACTTTAATAGGAGGACTTTTTATAAAGGTAAGGAATGTTCAGATAGTGCAATAACTTAAGCATAGTAACAGTGTTACCACTCCTAGGTCTGAAAGGGCAAATGGAAAGAGTGGTTACAAAGACCTGAGAGAGTCTTCCAACCTTGCTCTGAGTAGAAAGATACCACCAGCCAGGCAGAGAAAGTGCAGCAGAATAAATACATCAGCTTCCATCCACAGTTGGCAGAAACCAACCAGAACCAGAGACCTTGGAGCACTATAATAAAGTCTGTTTGAGTCACCTTGTTGGGCATAGAATAAGGCCAAGAAAGGCAGAAAGTAGAGGGGCAGACAGAAGGTGATAGCTTACCTCATAGTCCACAAATATTCTTCCCAGTAAAATTTATTTGGAATTTGTCTCTGTGTTTGTTTTATATTGATTTAATTTGACATCTTCAGAGTTCAGTGGTATTAGTGTTCTGTGGAGCATAGTTTTGCAATATTGATCTAAGCAATGGTCATAAAGTGGGGACCACTGCAGTAATTATGCTTGCTTGTCTAAGTGGTTTTACTTTTTAAGAAATTGAGCTTGAGTGATTTTGCGTGGGCATTGGCTGCCAAACTTTAGCCTCAGCCCACTCCTTTTTCATATGTTCATCTGTTAGATCAGCACATTTTTGTTATTGTCCTGGTATGAGCCATTTGGTTGTTGGCCCTCATTCTTGATGCTCACCTCCCTCCTTCTCAAAATTTACCTGTTATGGGCTCCATTTGCATAGGACCATGCTTTCTTCTAGGCATAATTACCAATCTATATTGTGAAAATGATTATTGAAGGTATAATGTATTTTTTCCTTGGGTGGCACATTTGAGTTTGAAAGGAAATTTATGGAGATTTTGCCACAGTCCCTCCCTCCCAATTACAAATTGTATGAATTTGGGATTTTCTCCCCACAAAATACATGATGTTCTACATTTAACACTTATCCTAATCATTTCTATTTGGTCGTTACTGTGAGTATCTTCAATTTCTGTACAGATAAAAAAAAGAATATGTTCATCACACTTTGAGTTCTCAAACCTAGGTCCCTGTGCATAGGAAGCCAAAGGAGAGAACTGACAAGCTAAGATCATAGGTGAGCCCTACTATAGAACCTCTAGGGAGGACATATATTATCTTAAAAATACTTAAATGGCATTTAAGATGGTGATTTTCTAAATAAATTTAAGATACAATAATAATTCAAGAGAAATGTTCATTTTATTCAGATTGATTGTAAACAGTCTGCTATCTAACAAGCACACCACAGCACCTGTACTTTTCAGAATATGAGTACTGTAGAATGAATGAAATCCAATGCTTTTGACACATCTCCTTAACTTTTGCCAGAATCAGCTACGTATACTACTTTCATTCGTTTGCCTATGAAATGTATCCGTTTTTATTTTCTTCCATTTATTGTTCCCTATGGCTTTGGAATTAGGTTTCCTCCTTAGTGTTTTTATATTACTTCTTATGCTCCATTGAGGAATCAAGGGCTGATTTTTTCTTCATTATATATGCTTGAAGACTGAAAAAGGGACTCTTTTACTGAATTAGTAATGAAAAATTATTTTTATTATAAGGTCACCAAAGCATTATTACTGCAGGTCACTGTCAGGACTCAAAAGTCTTTTAGTTACAGTATATTTCTTACAACAATAAGACATTTGACCTGTGTTAAATTTCCCATTAGTTTCTCTGCCTTATTTTCATTAGGCATACCCTGAATTCTGGGCTTTAACTAATTTTCATGGCACTTGAATGTTTTACTCAGATTACTAAGGCACAATGATTCTCTTTAAGTTTCGTTGTTAGGGAATGGTAGATTCAAGTTTTTCAAAGGTATAGGAGTAGCTTCAACCCCTCAAGACCTGTCAAACATTGTTCTTTATGTTTTGTTGTTGTTATTGTACCATAGCCTGTTAGACTAGCACTTAATAATCAGAGTTCCTTAGATTTTGAGAGAATTTTGAAGTAAAAATGAGTTGTGTGAGATACTCTTTAATATTCAAAGCAAATTTTAAGTGACACAGATTATACCCTTACTCAGCTCAGGCATCAGAATTCCATTGATAAAATTCTAAGGTTTTTGCCAATCTGTGTTTTCTCTTGGTAAGTAAAGTTGATTTTTAATTAATAGATCTATTTGGTATATAATACAATATTTTAAAAATATAACCTTTAAAAATAATAATTACAGTTGCAAGTGACAGAGCCCAATTTCAGTTGGCTCTACCCAAGTTTTAAAAAAAGATGGGTCTATAATTGTATGTAGTCATATATCTGAGTTATCTTGGGTTATCCTTGGGTTCTATAAGTTGTGTCTTCATAGCTCTTTCTTCTTATCTCTCAGAATGACTTTTTTTCCATGTGGTGGATAAGATAGCCTCTAATTGTTCCCTTTTTACATCCCAAGCACCAGAGTATCCTAGTGAAAAGAAAGGTCTGTCCAATTGCCCTGCCTAGCAAAAATATCTTAAAATGGCTCATAGTTGGCTAAAACAATATCCCTGAACCAATTGCTACAACCTGGAGCTATGTAGATACTTGTTTAAACTCACATAGCCTTTCTAAACCCTATCTCATCAGTCTTTGAAGGGGAGGATGTGGGAACTAGTTCTGGTGAGGACCCCACTATTCCTGAATCACATAGAATGGATTTCCTCTTAGAAAGGAGAGTCCATTGTTAGGAGTGGAACAATGACAAAGCTACTCAGCTTACTTCTAACTCAAGGTCCTTCGTGGACATTGAAGTTAGTATCTTTAACAATCTCAGAACTTTTAAAAAGTTACCTGTTACATAGAAATATGGTAATTGTAAAGTGGTGGTTATAATTTGCAGAGACAAATTAGAAAGCCATCAAGAAAATGCAGTTTCTCCCCTATATTAATAAATAAGGATACAGTGCATCAGCTGTATCAATTATGATGAAATGATGATTCAAGTTAGAAACAGTACAGTAATTGCTCACATTAAAATCTTACCTAGGGCAGTTTCTGTCTTAAAATTTTCCTGTGTATATTAACTCTTACAAAATGCAGTGTTCATGAACAAGGTTCAAAAGAGAATTCCTATGACTTACGGCCAACTACCTAAACTTCTTATCCTTCAGTTTCCTCATCTGCACTGTGGCATTCTCAATAGTATCCAGTTCATACAATTAACTTTACAATGAGGGTAAAACATAGTAGTGCCTGGGACATAGGCACTTAATAAGTATTAGAAGAGGTAAAGTTTTTGTTATTTTTATTGTCTTTTCATCATCATTTGCTATTGCCTGCTTATAAAGTCAAACAAATGATTCAATAGTAATCTGTTTCTGGGCTTTAATATATAGTTTTACAAATTCAAGATTTTAACTCTACAAGTAGCTTTGCTTGAAAGAAAATAAATGAGAAGTCATTCAAATTCCTGTATATTGATAAAAATGTAAAACACAAATTTTAAAAAGAAGAATGTAGACCCTATACAAAATACTTTGTTTTCTAGACTTCCTAGCTATAAAAATGAAATTGTATGATTTCAACATATTTTGTAACTATTTTGTGAGATTGCATAAATAATTATTCTAAGTATTCATACTTAACAAGGATACTGTCTAAGGAACTATGACATCAAGGTTATAAAAAGAACAGTGCTTTAAAACAATATAACTTTATTATATAATGATGTGACTTTATAAAATTATTTGTCAGTAATGATTTACCTAAAAGTATCTCAAGCCATTATTTTTCTTTCTTTCTTTTATTTTTCAAGCCATTATTAAACTGAAAAAAAACCCTGGATATTCACATTTTAGAAAGAAATAGGTTTTATGTTTATAAACATTTTGAGAGCTGTGAAATGGTAATTTGTTCATTTGTTTCTGTTTATATGCTTGGACATTAATAGTTATTTTAGAGTGAAATCCACAGTATTTTTGAAAGCTTAATTTTATTTCTTTTTTTTTGAAAGCTTAATTTTCAATAATTTTCTTAAAAGACAAGTCATACAATTTCTTCATGCAGAGATATTTATTTGAAAATGATGTAAAAATTATAGGCTAGCAAAATAGCTCCTGCCTATAAAAGGAGATTACAAACTTTGGTTGTGAGGAAAGCCATGATTATGACACTATCTTGATCTGATGGTCTTTTTATCCTTTTTGTTTGCTTAATATGTTTGAATCGATTATTCTTACATATGCGTAGTTACTATTCTCATTATATATATATATGTGTATGTATATATATATTCATTATACTGAAATTTTTTGAAAGAAGCCAAGTCCTATGAATCAATAAATTTGATGGGATTCTGTTTTAGTACTTTTTGATACTGATAAAAAAAATGTAGCTAATAAAATAAAAAGGCACAGAATGAATAAAATTCAGGCACAGGCGAAGAAAACTTATATTTTGATATTGAAGGGATTAGAATAAGTTAAAATAACTTGAGATGCTGTTAAGAGCTGTGAAAGAAAATAGGGAAATGGAAAAAGTGATTGGTGAGGGTGTTTGAGATGGTAGCTAGATTCAGTAATCTGGGAAGATATTTCTCAGAAGAGGATGTTTTACCTGATACATGAATGACAAAAAGGGATAGGTCATAGGAGGAAAAGCATTCTCAGCAGAAAATGTAACAAGTAACACATTCTAAGAATGCAAATGAGCCCAGGTAAGAAGAGAAGCAATAAGACTGACAAGTTTGGCAAGGCCTTGTCATAGTGATAAGTTTGGATTCATTCTAAGTTTACTGGGAAGGCATTAGAGGGCTGAGATTAATGGAAGACTTTGGTAGTAGCCTAGACCAGAGATCAAATCCAAATCCCTCACTCCTTTTTCCCTTTTCCCCCAAGTATGCATCCATTCTTCTGAGAACCCACATCTCACTCTTCCTTTATTTAACAAATATTTATGAAGCCAACACAGTGTGCCAGATGGTGTACTAAATGCTCTGGTATAAAAATGAATGATGTTATCCATTCCCTATCCTAAGTGATTAGTCTGTGTATGCTTGAATACAATTGGATTCAAAGAAGTGCCTAAATCTTCTGAGGAAAACAGGGATGGGTTGAGCTGAGGTTAAAGGATAAATTAGGAGTTGACTGAGTAGGCAAGGGTGTGAGTGAAAAGGTATTCCAGGTAAAAGAAGAAAAAATACAAAAAGTAGAGGCAGAGAAACTGGCATGTTTGGGGAGAAAGTAATGGTTCTGTAAAGCTGTGAAATCTGGTTGGAATTACGGAGGTGAGGCTGCATGAGTATTGGGAAGCCAGAATCTGAGGGCAGTCTGCTGTGCTATGGACTTAAGTTTTATCTTGTAGGATCCTGGAAGCCAATAAAGATATCTGAGAAAGGCATAAAACAATACTAGCATTCCTTGTTATAATTTAATTGTGGTAGAGTTGAGGATGTTGACTTACAGAAAATTATTAGAAGATTATTAGTAGTTGAAATGAGGTGCTAATTTCCTGGACTAGAAGAGATGAAGGGGTAAGTACTAGGAACTGAGGACTCTCTGAGACACTTATGTTGGGATGGCCAGAAGCAGGAAGAAAGAAGGTGGAACCTAAGGTGATAAATATTGCCTCTCAACGGGATAAAAGGTTAATGAGGCAACTTTTGAAAATCCATGAAATTTATAAAATAATCTAGAGCGAGTGAATTAGACCTCTATTCCAAGACAGCTGTCTTAAGAAAAGGCTGTATCAACAGATAGGGCACTGTTTTTGTGTGTGTGTGTGTGTGTATTTTTGCTACTATAATAAAATAACAAAGGGTGGCTAAAGTTTAGAACCAGAAGGGGTTTATTTAGCTCACAGTCTAGAGGATCAGAGAATAAGATATGGTGGCAGAGGGCATAGGTTTGGCCTCTGGTAAAGACCTAACTATAGATGGTATCTCATCTCCGGAAGTTTGCATATCAGCTCCAGGAGAGAGAGAGAGAGAGAGAGAGAGTGAGTGTGTGTGTGTGTGTGTGTGTGTGTGTGAAGAAGAGATCACATCTTGAAATAGGATGCCAAAGAGAGAGGGAACCTCCTTTTATAACAACCCTGTCTTCATATGTAACGAAGGGATCCCATGAGATCTACCTTAATTTTTTCTGAGGGCAGCACCCTCTATAACCTAAGGTCTTGACAGTAGCTCCCATTTCTTAAAGGTGCATACCACTTCCCAGCATTACCACACTAAAAACAAAACCATTAAAATATGAACTCTCAGGGGATACATTTAAGCCATACCCAAAACATTGCAGTACCCAGCCAACTCACTTCATCTAATTACGTTAACTGCTATTCCTCATTGACAACTAATTGAGTTTCCAACTGCATAGAGCCTAAAAGAAACAGGACCAACTTGTTAGGACATCAGATTAGAACATCAGAGTTTAGGGAAAGGTAGGGGAGGAGAAGAGAAAAATTCCATGAAGGATAATGGGAGTAAGCACTTATCCCCCCCCCAAAAATTGGTTTTTTTGTTGTTGTTATTGTTTTTAATGTTCCAGGTTTTCTCTACAGACTTCTTTTTCTTGTGATGTGTATTAGAATTTCCAGCCTAACAGTAGGTGCATAAATATAGTCTCACTGTAGTATATAGCCATAAGTTTACATCTTTTTTATTAGTATTATTATTGTAGTACTGGGGGTACATTGAGACATTTACTAAATTTTTTACAAAATATCATAGTTTAATTCACCCCTCCATCATTCTCCCTTATCCCCCATCCCCCCATTCCTGGAACAGTTTCAACAGTTCCCATTTTTCCATTTACATCATGTGTATACAGTATTTGCACCATATTCACCCTCCCACACCCTTTCCTCACCTCCTAACCCCTACCATTGGTATGAATCCCCCCCGTCGGACCTGTTCCGCCCTCCAATTCTCCAGTTTCATAAAAAAGAAAAAAATTACATTTTTGTTTGTTTAAGATAGCTATGCAGAGCACTATTCACAATATCCAAGTTATGGAAATAGCCAAGATGCCCTGCTATCAACAAGTAGATTAAGAAAATGTGGTATTTATACACAATGGTCTTTTACTCAGCCACAAAGAAGAATGAAATTTTGTGATTTGCAAGTAAACTAGAGAAAGGGAAGGAAACCTAAAACTTGAAAGTGTTTGGTGTGCCCACTGTAGAGGAGAGAATAAAGTAATCTTAAACTGATATAGGGCCACTATGGGAAGGTAACCAGGAAGTAGTGAAGAGGTCTGTTAGAGATGAACCAATTCGCGTTGTAGCACACATGTGCATGAAAGCAATGCTAGGAATCCCTCTGTATGGTTGTCTTTTTCTCAAGCTTGCAAAAATGCTGTCTTTCTTATTTTCTCTTATGTTTTCTCTTCAACAAAATTGGAGAACAAGAAGGTGGAACCAGTTTCTGCCTGGAAGCCAGGGGGTGAGGGAGGGGATGGGGTGGGGGGAAGAGATGGCCCAAACAATGTATGCACATGTGAATAAATGAATAAACAATAAAAAAGGAAAGGAAAAAAAAAAGATAGCTATGCCTAGAGTTTCCTTGTGACATTTACATGTACATGTGTATTATAACCTAAATTGGTTCATCTCAGTTTTTCTTTAACCTTAGTCGCCCTTCTTACCATGATTTCAGCAGGTTTAAAAATACCATATTCATTTTGTATAGAGTACATCAACCATATTCACATTCTTAACTTTCTTCTTTTACACTCCTCTCTTGTATGTGACTTTCCCTTAGCATGATCTGTTTTTCATAATATTGCTGTATTTCTATTAGGTCTGTATTCCACATATGAGAGAAAACATTCAGCTTTTGGCCTTCTGAACCTGGCTAACTTCACTGAAGATTATGTTCTGCAGTTCCATCCATTTACCTGAAAACAACAAAATTTCATTCTTCTTTGTGGCTGAATAAAATTCTATTGTATACAAATACACATTTTCTTAATCTATTCATCAGTAGTGGGGCATCTTGGTTGTTTCCACAGCTCAGCTGTTGTGAATAGTGCTGCAATAAACATGGGTGTGCAGGTACCTTTTATAGTAACCTGATTTATATTCCTTTGTGTATATCCTTAGGAGTGGTATTGTTGGATCATGTAGCAGTTATAGTTTTAGTTTTTTGAGAAGCCTCCATACTGTTTTCCATAGTGGTTGTACTAATTTACATTCCCACCAACAATGTATGAGGTTCCTTTTTCTCCACCTCACCAACATTTGTTGTTATGTGCCATTCTGACAGGAGTAAGGTGGAATTTTAATGTGGTTTCGATTTTCATTTCCTTTGTGTTTAGGGATATTGAGCATTTCGGTTTTTTGGTCATTCATACTTCTTCCTTTGAAAAAGTTCTGTTCAGTTCTCTTGACTATTTCTTCATTGGGTCATTGATTTTGGGGGAGTTTAGTTTTTTGAGCTCCCTGTATATTCTGATTATTAATCCCTTGTCATATATATATAGCTGGCAAAGATTTTCTCCCATTCTGTGGGCAGCCTCTTCAATTTAAAGATCTTTTCTTTTGTTGTGTGGAAGATCTTTAATTTCATATTGTTCCAGTTGTCAGTCCTTTCTCTTAGTTGCTGAGCCATTTGAGTTCTATTTAGGAAGTCATTGCCTATGCCTGTTGGTATAGGCAGTCGGTATTCCCTGCTCTTTCCTGTACACTCTTCAGAGTTTCAGGTCTTGTATTAAGGTCCTTGATCCACTTTGAGTTGATACTTGTGCAGGGTGAAAGACATGAATCTAGTTTCAGTTTTCTGCATGCAGATATATTTTCCCAGCAACATTTGTTGAAGAGACTGTCTTTTCTCCATTGTATGTGTTTGGTGCCTTTGTCAAAAATCAGGTGGGTATAGCTGTGTGGATTCATATCTGGGTCTTCTATTCTGTCCCAATTGTCTTCATATCTGTTTTTGTGCTAGTACAATGTTGTTTTTATTGCTATGACTGTAGTATAGCTTGAAGTGGGGTATTATGATACCTCCTGCATTGATTGTTTTGTTCAGTATTGCCTTGGCTACCTGCAGTCTTTTGTGCTTCCAGATGAACTTTAGGGTTGATTTTCAATGTCTGTGATGAATGTCATTGGAATTCTGATGGAAAATTTGAACATGTAGATTGCTTTTGATAATATAGCCATTTTCACAATATTGATTCTACCAATCCACATGGGAGATCTTTCCATCTTCTCTAGTCTCCTTTGATTTCTTTATTCAATAGTTTATAGTTTTCCTTATAGAGTTCTTTCACATACTTTGTTAAGTTTATTGCTAGCTATGTTTTTGAGGTTATTCTAAATGGAATTATTTTCCTGTGCTCTCGGACTGTCATTGTTGGTGTATAGAAAGGCTACTGATTTTTTTAAGTTGATTTTGTATCCTACTGTCCTGAAGCTGTTTATGGTGTCTAGGAGGGTTTTTTTTAAATGGAGTTTTTTGGGTCTTTTAGCTATAAGATCGTGTCATCTGCAAATAGGGATAGTCTGACTACTTCCTTTCCAATTTGTATTCCTTGATCTGGCTAGGAATTCCAAGACTATATTGAGTAAGAGTGAAGAGAGCAAAACCTTTATTTTGTTCCTGACTTTAGAGGAAATTGTTTCCGTTTTTCTCCATTTAGTATGGTGTTGGCTATAGGCATGTCATATATTACTGGGTTTAGGTACATTCCTTCTATTCCTAGTTTTATCAGAGCTTTTATCATGAAAGGATGTTGAATTTTGTCAAAGGCTTTTTCTGCATCTATTGAGATGATCGTCTTTGCTTCTCTTAAAATGCTATATTACATTTAATGATTTGTATATGTTGAACCATCCATGCATCCCTGGGATGAAAGCTACTTGATCATGGTGTATGATCTTTTTGATATACTGTTGAATTTGGTTTGCCCATATTTCATTGAGGATTTGGGCATCTATGTTCATTAAAGTGATTGACTTGTAATTCTCTTTTTTTGTATGAGTGTAATACTGGCTTCATAGAATGAGTTTGGCAGTGTTTCTTTCCTTTCCATTTCATGGAAAAGTTTGAGGAATATCCGTATTAGCTCTTCTTTAAAGGTCTGATAGAATTCAGTGGTGAAAATGTCATGTCCTGGACATTTCTTTTTTGTGAGCTTCTTTATTGCTGCTTCAGTATCATTCCTTGTTACAGATCTGTTTAGGTGATTAATATCCTCTTGTTCAGTTTTGGATGGTCAAATGTGTCTAGAAATTTGTCCATTTCTTCTACATTTTCCAATTTATTTGAATGTAGGTTTTCAAAGTAGTCCCTAATGATTCCCTAGACCTCCTTATTGTTTGTTGTTATCTCCTTTTTTTCATTTCTAATTTTATTAATTTGGGTCTTTTTCCACCTCATTTTAGTTAGATTTGCCGAGGGTTTGTCAATTTTATTTATCTTTTCAAAGAACCAGCTTTTTATTTCATTGATCCTTCCTTCCTCCCTCCCTCCCTCCCTTATTTTTATTATTTCTCTCCTGCTTGTTTTGGGTTTAGCTTGTTACTCTTTTTCTAAGAGTTTGAGATGCAGCATTAGGTTGTTTATTTGAGGTCTTTCTGTGGTTTTAATATATGCGATCATGGCTATAAACTTTTCTCTTAGACTGCCTTTGCTGTGTCCCATAGATTCTCATAGGTTGTACTTTCATTCTCATTAAATTCTAGGAACTTCACATGTATGTAAATGCAAAATAGTGATACCTATTGAAACTATTCCAAGAATGGGGGGGAAGGAGAGTGGTAGAGGGGGTGAATTCAAGTATGATATATTTGATACATAGTAAGAACTATTGTAAATGCCACAATGTGCCCCCACCCAGCACAATAATAAATAAATATATATGTTCATAGCCCAGAAAATAAAAAACTGACAGGAAAAGAACAACAACAAAAAGCTATTCCAGGAACGTTTTGATTTCCTCCCTTATTTCTTCAATGATCATGCAGCAATGTGTTGTTCACCCTTCAGGTGGTTTAGTATTTTCTGCTGTTTCTTTTGTTGTTGAGTTCTAGTTTTATTGCATTGTGGTTAGACAGTATACAGGGGGTTATTTCAGTTTTCTTATATTTGTTAAGACTTGCTTTGTGGCCTAAAATATGGTGTATTTTGGAGAACATTCCATGGGCTGCTAAGAAGAATATACATTGTGCTGTTGCAGGATGCCACAATGATACATCAAATATATCATGCTCTATAGATAGTTCTAGTTTCTTTGTTGATTTTTTGCCTGCATGACTTACCTTTTGGTGATAGAGGAGTATTGAATTCTCCCACTACCACTGTGTTGGGTTCTGTCTGTGTTTTTAAGTCCAGTAGTGTATGTTTAATGAAGTTGGGTGCACAGTCATTGGCCACATATAAGTTAACATTTGTTACTTCTTGATGTATTGCTCCTTTTATTAAAATGAAGTGATCTTCTTCTATACCCTTTCCTTATATGTAGCCTTCACAGTAACCTTTGAAAACTCCCTTTGGACTAACCATTCTGCTTTGTTTACACAAGAGATGTTCTCTATTTACATCACAGTTTCTATTCACACTGTAGTGTTTCTCTCTCAGAATTCACTCCCAGCATTTCATTGGAAATTTGTGTTTTTTCAAGCATTTAATCCTGAGGGGGGAAAATCAGTCAAGAAATAAGTATAACTCTTCTGCATATCACAAAAGTTTTAAGAACTCAATGTGTAGCTGTGACTGGTTAGAAGAAATTCTCTACAGTCAAATTGGAAGCAGGAAGCAGTAGCACTCACATTTCAAGATCAGGTTCTGAGGACTTTGAGCAGGTCATGTGAGAAATAAGCAGTCAGAATTTTTATTTGTTTGGTACCCACATGGGACTAGAATTTCTATGAGTGCAAGAATTGTGTATCTTGTGTCTTGTTAACTTTGCTATCTTCCTCTTACACATCTTGTTCTTTAAATCACTTGATGAATAATAGGTTGTGTTAGTTTAAAATCATAAAGACAGCAGTTCTTTTACAGAACAGGATGGATGGATGAATGGACAGTTGTTCAAAGTTTTCCAATGTGTTAAAAATGAGTTTTATAATTATTTCTATTGATGTAGTTACTATGTTGCCAACTGATTTGTCTTAAGTAACATTATATTTTATGTTTTTCTGAGTATATAGGGAAATGCAATGTCAGGCTCCTCTCGGTGTTTTAAAACAATTTGTAGGCAGTTTGGATACTTTAGGACCACTGTTAAAAATTGGCTCTAATTGCCTTTGTTCATGTATTTCATGAAGGCATAATTTTGGATGGATCTCCAGATGAAAGCTAAACCATCTTAATACACAGAAATTCACCTTGTTAAAATTTCTGTAGAGAAAAAGAAGGGAATTGCTTTGTAATTGCAAAACATTTTATTGAAAGACACTTGTGATAGTTTTAAATATTCAGGAACGTTTTTGGATTCTTCAGCACTACTACTTCTTACACATTTTACATATCCTATGTGTCAGTAGATTCTCAAATCAGAGCCTCCCGATTTCCCTCCAGAAAAGCCTCAATTCACTGTAGTGTCCAAACAGATAGACTCAGTCTCCATATCCTTGTGCAGTTTAATCTGCCAAAAGGCAGGAAAGGAGTAGATGGGGCCATTATTGGCGGGAAAGGGTAAAGATTAAGAAACGAGCATTTATTCATTCAGTTCTTGTTGAGAACTTAGTGTATACTATGCACTATTGTAGGATAGGGAGAAATAACCGTGAAGATAAAAAAAAAAATCTTTACTGCCCAGGAGTTTCATTCTTATGTGATGGTTGGAGGGAAGACAGACAAAAGATAAGTACAATGGTGAGAAAGACTGTAGAAAGGAATTAAGCAGGAGAGAGGCCAGTGATCCTAAAGTTTTGGTCGAAGGTTTGATTAGTCATCATTATAAACTGTGGCTCTCAGCATGCTTAGAACTTATATTTTTCATTCAGAACACACAATTCTTTAAAAATAAACCAATCCTGAATTAGTTCCCAGAATTTAAGAGCCCTGACATTTCACATTAAAGTGATTTTTTTACTTTTACTGAAAAATCAGAAGACGTAGCAGAGCTTCAACATCTGCTAAAACCTGCTAACTGGGCTGCTTCCTTTAAATATGGCATCATAAAGCTGTAACATGGACCTAAGCTTAATAATACCTGTGTCATATAATGTTTACTGTGTGTCAGAAGTTGTCCTGAGAACTTTACATAAATTATCTAATTTGATCTTCATGAGGACCCTCTGAAGTGCTAAATTGAGGTAAGGTAATGTACCCACGGTCACAAAGCTCAGAAATGGTGGACCCAATATTTAATTCTGGAAGGCCTGCTTTCCAAGTCCAACTCTAACCATTACATGCATGCCTCTTAACATTTTGCCACTGATGGACTTCATTTGTTTAGGTCTGATAGGGCCAAGTTTCCAGGTCTCTTTCATAATCCAGGCATGATTGCCTCAGGATGTAGAGGTAATCTGGACTAGTAAGTGAACCATTTTAACCTTCTCTGAGACTCAAGTGTAGGAGGGAAGCAAGGGATGCTTCTTTCCCTGGTGTCCACTTGCCTGCACCGGTGAATCCTGCCTCTACAACATTTGAATTTTGTTTTTTTACTGTTGCTCTTACCCTTGTAAGCAGATCTGGAGGTTGCCTCAGATCTGCCTCACCTTTCCTGCTTTGCTCTGGGTGATTGCCTTGACCTCGTCACAAATCCTTAGATAGGAACAAAAAGGCCTCAAAAAAAACTGTGAATTTTGCTGAGTAAAATGAAACATGAAAGGTAACAGTTTTTTCTTCCCTCCTTTTTTAACTCCATAAAAACATCCATTTGAATCATCAGTTTTAGAGAATAAAACTGAAAGAGGATTCTGCCTCTCTCTGTGTGTGTCTGTGTGTGTGTGTTCCATTTTGGAGGGGTGAATACTTATCACCACTTATGTGGTGATATTTGACTTCAGAGAACAAAAAGTCATTCATTACCTGTATATTAACAGTGATGAAACTTAGCAACAATAAATATTTAGAAGTGCATGAGTCTTCCTTTACCACATTTACAGACTGATTGGAAGGTTTTCACAGCTTAGGGGACTGAAACTTGGCATCTACTCTGCTAGCCTAAGTTCATTTTTTATCTTCTTCCTTTTCAAAATTGTTTCTTAGTTACAGAGCCTCAAACATACGTTGGAAGAAGTTTCAAGCTTTTAGGGGCCAGTTTTGGACTTTAAAATACCTTATTAAACAATAGCCTCCAAGGACAGATAATGTATTTTAAAACAGTATCTTAAAATGTATATTATTTTCTGTGAGCATGAAGCTCTAAATTCAAACTCTAATATTGCCCAAAAACAATGAAAATTATTTTCAACCTGTTTGATTAGTGGCTAGGGAAAGAATTGGACTTCAAAGAAAGAGGGAAAAGAATGATATTCCAGACATTGGGGTGAGTGTGTGTGTTTCTGGGGAGTTTTACCTAATTATTAGGAGGCTGATCCCAGAACTGTTGAACTCAGAACAGAGCCTGCAAGCAGGAGTCAAGGGTAGTTGAGGTTTAAAGTCTAGGACAGCCCATAGTCCAGGCCAGCTCAAACATCCTGAGTTCATCAGCCTTCAACTCACACAGGGTAAACTCCACATGGCCAACTCCTTTTTAGCTGCTCTGTATCTGCATTCCTTGAATAAGCTGTGATTTAGCTACTAGAACATGCATGTTAGCAAGATTTTGGCCTTCGGGGATCTGCTACTCGTTAGCTGTGTGACTTTTGGCTTACCCACTTAACCTCTCTGGGCTTCCATTACCTCTTCTATAAATGTGAGACTGGACTAAATGATCCCTAAGGCACCTGCCAAGTCTCACATTTCTGGGAGGCTGCAGGAATCAGTGGGAAAATAGAATTCCCTTTATGGTTTTCTTTTCACAAGCATATTTATTGGAGGGAGCAAAGAACCTTCACTGTGCTGACTTCTTCACATTATGGAGATTCTTTCTGCATTTCTTCTAAGGACCTGAGTCTAGCTTGGAAGATTTTGTTTTTACATTGTTTTTAAATTTATTTGTTTGTTTATTTTGTATAACTCTGCCTGAAATGGTTTGTTACCTTCAAATTTGTGAGTACAAAATGGGTTTCCTGCATGCTCCTGCACATGCTGACAGGCATAAAAGTTTGTGGACCCTCAGCCTGGCCTTGGCTAAATGAAGTCCAAAAGAGACCACTCTGCTGCACTTGCATCGCCATGTGCTGATGCAGTTGTGCTGTGCCAGAAGGGGAAGACTGGCATTATAGACAGAAGTGCTGGTTTCAAGTCCTGGCTCTACCTTGGTGAAGTACAAATTCTTCATTTTGAGGACCAGGATGGAAACAGCCCCAAGCATTGTGAGGATTTAGTGTGTGAAGCACTCAGAAAACAACCTGCTGCCTCTGGCAGAGGAAAAGGTACTGTTATTAAGCTTTCAGCCAAACATGTTTATTAATATTGGTAGCCAAGGAGAAAGTCGTTGAGGAATAAAACATGTATGTGTTTAGATTTACTCCTTTTTAAAAAACTACATGTTTTAAAAACTATCTGTTGTGATTTTATGCTCTTGTTTTGTGCCGATCTGCAAATAACCAACTAAATTCTTATTTCCTCATATTATTAACAGTAGATGATCTGGCACAGTTATTTTTAAATTTCATTTTAACTATAAGAAATACATTTAACACAGAGATACAGTGCATGCATATAAATACATACATACATAAGTATACACATATATATACACACATCTATGTGATACAAAATTTGCATGAAACAATACTGTGGGCAATTCCTTTTAGTGTTTTAATTTTTTCTTTTTCCTCCTTATGTTATCTATTTCTTTCCTTTTTAAAATGCTGATCATGACTCAGTAAATTGATTTCATGACCCATTAATTGGTCATGAAAGCACTGACCTGGCACATACTTGATAATTTATTTTTCCTTGGGAATACAAGCATTTGAACATGAATATGTATGTGCAGTATCTGTGTGACTGTGATCACCTCCCATGTACCCACAGCCCAAGTTTATTCTTTTAAGATAAGAATTTACAAACACAAAATTAGAAATGATTCCTCTGGGCCACTTACTAGCTGTGTGACTTTGATGAGTTACTTAACCTTTCTGTGTCTCTGTTTCCTCATTTTAAAATCTGTAGTAATAATAATAATACCACCTGTCTCACAAAATGAAATTAGTATATGTTCAGTACTAAACACAAAAGGATCATATGTTACTGGCTCATTTATGGTAACTATTATTAGTCACCATATCTTTTTGTTCTTCTTTTGTGGATTTTCTATCCACACATTCTCAGGTTTGGTTCTTGATCCCTGTAATTTTATAGTGATCTCCTTCTTGGCTTTCTGATTTTGCCTTCAGATCAAGTCATGCACAATCAAACCACACTGAATTCCCATGAATACCATAATTTCTTCACCTCACGACCCTAGTTTTATCCTGTTGTATTCCAGTTTCTATATAAATTCAGCCTCTTCTAACTCCTCTTAGAGTGACCTCACTATGACAATTCATTCCTTTGGCAAAGCCTTTCCTGAGTGCCTACTGTATATTGGCACTGTTCATTTTCTGCAGATTCAGCATTGAACAAGACAGATCATTCATCCATTTCAAAGGAGTGAGGGTAGAAGCAACCAGCAAGGAACATGTATTTCTATAATGTATAACTATAATCTCATGTAATTACAAGTGCTCTGAAGAAAAATAAGGTAGTATAAGGGGAATAAAATGTATGAATTTCACGTACCTAGCTAGATAGCATTGTAACCATGACCTCCCACTTGGACTGCCCCTCCACATTTTCTTGCCTTTCAGGGTGCTACCCATTCTTCATAGCTCTATTCAGATGCTTCCTGTTTTCTAAAATCTGCATTCATTTCAGCTCACAGTCACTTCTACTGCCTCATGTAGCATTTTCTGTCTCAAATACAGTTTTTTTCTTCTTTGTATTATTAGCCCTCTTTCTATGTGTATTTTTTGTCTCACCAACAGAATAATGAAGAGAAATAGCAAAACACATCCTTCCTTATAACTTTCATAATACTGTCGAGATATCTTGGACATGACAGCCATTGTATGTAGCAGCCACCAGGAAAATGCAAACTTCTATATATCTATAATATGTATTGTATATATATATATATGCACACATACATATACACACTATAAGCTATATATAGTCTATGAACTATATGTAACTAATGCAATATGTGTATAATTTAATTATTGGATTAATAAATAATAGGTTGAGTTATACATCTGGTGTTGGTAAGGCTATAAAGAAATGTGTATTTTCATACCCAGTTATGATATTGATGCAACTCTTAGGACAGGGGGTAGTTTCTATCAAACTTTGTAATGTGTATAATCTATGATTAGTAATATTGTTTACAGTTATCTTTCCCAAAGGAATATTAGCATAACATAAAGATGAATATACAAAGATGATTGTAATATGTTGTATTTTTGAAGTAATGTTTTATAAACAAATTAGTATAGATTTTGGTAGATACATTAAGTGAAATTCTATGCACACACCTGTAATCCCAGCTACTTGGGAGGTGCAGGCGGGAGGATCACAAGATTGATGCCAGCCTAGCCAATTTATGGAGACCATGTCTCAAAGTAAAATTAAAAAGGGGGAGATGTAGGCCTTGCATGCCTTGCATGTGGGAAGTTCTGGGTTCAATCTTCAGCACTGAAGTGGGGGTAAAAAAAAAAAAAAGGAAAGAAGAAAGGAAAAGTCTATTTGTGGATTTCTAAATTTGTTCCCTACTGAGCTATATAATTATTATTACCACTACATAATCCTTGCTTCTATTTGCAAAACATGAATCAAAAAATAAATAAATAAATAAATAAAGTGGGGGCAGGGGGGAGAAATGACCCAAGCCTTGTATGCACATATGAATAATAAAAGAAAAAAAATTATGGTAAAATAAAAAGCATAAAATTTAAAAAAATAAAATAAAATAAAATAAAAATTCATCACCTATATATTTAATTAAAAAAACTCAACTAAGTCCATATTTACTTATCAGAAATATGTTAATATTTCTGAATAATTATTCAGAATTATTGTTAAGAGAAAGACAAAAATGAAGCTGCAAAACAGTGTACATACTTTGGAACAATGAAAACAAAATAAACTATATATGTGCATGCCATTCTAGTCTATTCTATTCCAAATTTTTTTCCAACAAATATATGAAAATAATCATAGTACATGTGTATGTGTTCACATATATGTACTGACTAAAAGGAAAATGAATCGGCTCCACCAACATACTAAGTACTGACAAAACATGATTTAAGTCTTTTGCGGGGAAAGATGGACTTCTCTAAAAGTTAGATAAATTGTAAAGCCTCAGTTACTACTGTTTAAAGCAAGAATATGATAAAAGTGGTTTAAAAATCAAAATTCCATTTTTGTCTGAGATTCCAAATTGTTGTGTGCTTTATAAATCTCTCGCCACTATTGTCATCATTATTGCTAACATTTAATCTATTGAATCACAAAAGAAATCCCTCTCAATTGTTTTCTTTCTACACCATTCCCACCAAGTAAATGCCCAATCATTCCTTGCTCCATCCAGTAGTTGTGAACTTATTACCTACTAAGGTAGCTCATTTATTTTTGGACCGCTCTGATTATTTTGGAGCCAAAATCTCTCTCCTTATAGCTTCTTTCACTGTTCCTGACATTGCCCTTTGGGGACATGTTACTTTTTTTTCTCTTGACAGTCCATCTAGTGGTCATTCTCTAACCATTTGCCTCATTCTCTACTCATATTTAATAAGAGCTAACTTAGTTCTGTTTGGTCAGTGAGAAGCACAAGTGAAAGAACAAGATTGTATAATTAATATGTACTTATTTTTATGAGCACTTCATTTGAAATCTAAATATTGTTATCTGGGAATAACATGTATAAACCTGTGACTGTGTAAATGTTCTAGATTTTGGGCTTCCAGGGAATAAACTTTTGTTTTCTAAATCTGTATTTCTTCTTTTTCTTCCTCTTCCAAATTATCAGCAACAAATTGCTATGTGTCTACCACATCTTTTTTAAATAGATGGTTTAATTAATTTTATCCACCTATGTATAGAATAAATTTCTCTTTGTATATATTATATATAGAAATCTAATTTTGGTCTCTGATAATTTACCATAAAACAGTATTAGGCTTTTGACATTATGTGATTCTCTTCTGAATGGAACGCTATAATAACTCTGAAGGAGCCTATCAAAGAAGTGTTGTTTTGATAAGTAAATATTAAATGGATAGACTATGCCTATTAGTTCTAGGAAGCAAAATTGAAAATCTCAGAAAGTTTTTGTTGATTATTTATGTGATGATTTAAAATAACATTATGATAAGTGTGAATTTATTCAAACTCATTTAATTGAATTATTCAGATAATTGAATTATCTAAGGCTAATGTCCTGTTAGTAGATAATACTCATTTTATTTACTTTTGTATATATTTCTACCAACTATGGAGATGTCTTTTATAACCATTTAATTTTATTGATAAAAATGAAAGTTTAAGTAAATATATTCTTAAATAGTATTTCTCCAAGTCTTCTATCAATAACTTGAACATTTATTGTATTTTTAAGTGTTTGTCACAATATTGATAGGCATCTGATTATGTGGCTTAGTTCTAATTATAGGTATAGGCTACTTCACACAGAGCTGGATATTTCTAAGAGACTAGACAAAACGTGTATTGCTATGAACAAGGAAAAACTATCATGTTTTTACTGTAAATTGACTTGTCATAAACAGTGATATCATGATACTGTCTTGGGCCTCATCATTCAAACAATTTCTCTTTATATTGTATGATGAATTTTCAGGGGAGAAAAACCCAACAACTGTCAATCTAATCATTATATTCAGCCTACATTACCAAGCAAAACATATTTACAGCTAGATCTACACTGTTTTTACAAGTTTATTAAAAACATGTGTTGCCCAGTGCCAGGAATAGCTACAGCAAATGCTAACACCAGTAGGCAAACTGTCTCTCCATTTTCTTCTAAAGATTTAGCTACCCCATCACTTTATGAGTTATAAAGTAGATGTTCCTATGTGAAAATACATATCACAGAAAAGATCTGTGTGTGTGTGTGTGTGTGTGTGTGTGTACACTATCTCTCACTCAGAGTGAGACAGTGGTGGGTGGAGTAGTTAAGAGGACCTTGGTACCCCTTCATATCCATGGTCTAGGATCTCAGGCCAACACCTAATGAAATTAAGTTAAATCATGTGGGACTTTGACCATCTTATTTAATTTATGCTATTACACATGATAAGTGTTTTAAAGCTATACTTTTTCTCTATAGAAATGTAACACTTTTGTATAATGGGAATTATAACTTATTTATGTAATTATTCATTTAGTGATCCTCCATACAGTCCACCTCCAAATAGTAAGATACTATAGAGATCTTCGTACCTTGTTTGTTATCGCTTCTAACATAAAGTAAGAACTCAGCAAATATTTGTTAAGTAAATGGATATCTGAAAGAAAAGACAAAGGAAAGCCTATTTTCTACATTTGGCATGTAATCATCATAAGCTACTCTACCTTACATTGTTCTTTTCCTTCTTTGAATTCCTATAGCCCATGTATATGAATCACTGAATTCATTGCTTAGTTATATGATATGTTACTCTTTAGGTTTTTGGGGTATACACATCTAGCTCCTCCTGAGTTTGTTGGCTCTTGTGTTATTTCTTTTCAGCAACTAATGTGAGGAGTCTACTGGGCATTTAGTACATACTTTGTGTTTTCACTGTACTAAAATAGATTCCAAGCCAATGTGAGAAATAGTGTTCTAGCATCTAATCTGAAGCACTAGCCTATATTGAGACTTCAAAGTCTCAGTTTCTCAAGTTAATTAAATGGTGAATAATGATTTCACAATTCCCTTAATAGTTATGGAATAACTTTCTACAGGTTACAGTTGTTTTGCATTCTTGATTAATTGATAATGGTTTGTTTTTCCATCTCTTGATAACATGTCAAGTTAACTTCAACAATGCGAACTGTGTTTTCAAAGTGAAAAGCAAATGTTAAGTTCCTCTTATTTTCTGCTCTTTTAGCAATAATAATACCTTAACGATAATAATAAACTCTAGAAGGGTTCTACCATAATAAAATATTATTAAATAGCAGCAAATACCTCTTGTATATGTTGCTGTCATAGTTAATTTACAAAGCATGTTAAACTATTTTGACTTTTTCCTGAGAGTTAGGTAGATTGATGATAGATAGATAGATAGATAGGCATATACATAGAGTTGAACATCGAGGGTATATGCAAAATTACATACCTGTCACTAAAATCCTCTCAGTTTCCCAAGAACTACAATTTTCAGTTAAATAATTAAATATCTTATAACTTTCATACTGTGCTTTGAGTAGAAGGATTGAATACTTCATTATCTTTCTATGAAGAAGAATAGCTTGAGACAAATAGGTGGATGATTTCATAGAGGAAGAACAAAAATCTTCATCTTACTTTGTATGGTGGCAGAAAGTTACTTTAGTATTCAATTAACTAATGTAATATGCATAAGCAAGATGATTCCAGATGATCCAATACTCCACAGAGTTTTCTGAACAAATTATTCTTTCTTCATATTTACCATTAGTCTTCATAATGAAATACATGTGAAATATTTGACCAAAAGAAATCAAACTAGAAACTTCCATGAGGTCATATAAATTCTTAGAAATGTAAAGAGGTAACAGTGATACCAAATGTCATTAAAAAAAAAAAAAGAAGAAGAACAACAACAACAACCACTCTACTCAACCTGGAATAGAACCCAACTGTCATTTTAGATATCTTTATGCAAATGCTATACCAAATTAGGATAATTTGTAAGATTCCAAAATCCTCACATGATAACCTCATCATGAATTGTTGAAAAAGGTAAACTCAACATGGATATAAATATTACAGGTGGCTTATAACTGTAAGCCACCTGTTAGGGTGGTGACTGTACAGATTGCATGAGCTGTACCTTTTTCATTATTTTGAGTATATGCACTCTCTTGACTGGCTTGGGGAAGAGCTTTCAGAACATACCTCTTGTTTCAAGTCACCATCGTGGTCCTGGTTTTTTAACTCATCTTTTTCCATGTGATCTGAACTTACAATTTGTAATCCTTAAAAAAGGTTTCTTTTGTGATTAAACTGCTCAGAGTGTCACAAGAAAACTGATACTACATAGCTGATGGTATGTACGTTACAGGATGTTTTCAAAAACATTAGATTCCTCAAAGACAATGGATGTGGGAGAATGCTCTCTCCCTTTCTCTCCCTTTCTCTCCCTTCCTTCTCATTACTATAATCATGGTAGATGATTCTTAGTATTGACTGTTTTATAATAGTGCTTAATATAAGGTAATTGGGAAATCTAATATAAAATATAAATATAATATAAAATACAAATAAAAAGGAAACTCAAATCCTCTTTTTCGCTTTCTTTTCTATGTTATGTGGTCTTGTCAGTTTTTAAACAAGAATCTCATGTTTCTCAAAGTTGAGTCACTGAAGTTCTTTTGGGTGACTTTTTTTCTTAAACTTATGCTGTCTATTGTATATATATAACTAGAAAAAAATCCAGTTTTTTTAATCTGGCTTAATTTTGCTGCAGAAGTAGCAAAAGAGTTTTGATACAATAGTGGATCATATCTACCTCTCTGTAGTAATGAGAAAACAGAAAAAAATCTTATTAGTCTTTACCATTTCTTATTTAGCCAATATTTCATTCTGTCCAAATATGTAACTGCCATCTTCCAATAAAATTAGCATGGCCTTTTGGTCTGATAATGTTAACATCATTTCTCATAATTGGTATTAAACCTGTTGGTCCTGGGTCTTCCATGTTACAACTTGGTAGTGTTAATAAGTTGCCTGTTTAAGTCTATATGGAGAGTCTAAATATTGGTAATGATTCTCTGTATGTAGCTCTATAGGACAGCCCTTCATTTCTGTGTTCAGGAGATCATCTTCTTTTGCTATTTCATATGAAAGTTGTTAAATCTAATAGTTCATATCACCATCAGATTTGATGATTTCAAAATTGTAAAATCAACAATGACCATGTGTTGTAATGAATTAGAAAATCTGTCTCACATTTGGCTCTTTCTTCAATTCCTGCTGGAGCAAACATAAGAGAAATCTTCATTACCTTCTTTTGAAGTAGTACAATGATCTCTGTGTTTACTGTGCTTCTCTCCCTCCACACCACTCTTTCCTATGTACTATGACTAAAATAACCTTCTGAAAACATCACCCAGTATGACCCTATTATGTTAAAATGATCAGTTACCACCACTGACAAATGAAAGCCACAGTTCTCAGCCTGCCACTTAAAGCAGTCATCTCTCTCTGCCTCTCTCATTTCTCATTTTTCCCCACTCTGAACTCCAGTGAATACATTCTTGGTTCTCCAGGTATATCATGCACATTTCATTTTACCTTTGGACTTTACTCTTTGCATTATACCTTCAGAATGATGCCTGTCATGCTCTTGTGGAAGGAGCATGAAGTTTAGATGGGCTAGATCTGGATTCAAATCTTAGATATACTGTTTAACAGATGCACTGTATTCAACAAATTATTTAATCCTTGAGTTGCAGTTTCCTTTTTGGTAAAATAAAAGTGTATTTGCTGAGAAGATTAAATGAGGATAATTTGATTTCACACTGATCACATGGACACACACGTGCGCACACACTTCTGGTAGTAGACATTCAGAGTTCTGCTTTTCATGAAATGCTCTTCTCAATTTTTACCTAAGACCAGACTATGTTTCTTTTAAGTTCAAATTCATTTTCTCTTTTCTAACTCCATTTTTTCCTAGTCTCAAGCTTGGAAGTTCTTTAGAATTTCTCTGTTATCTGTAAGTTTTGCTACTCTTTCTCAGTAAGGGTGAGTTAGTTTTACTTTTTTTATTTTTGTATTTCATGTATTTGGGTGTAATCACTACCCATTTTCCTTGTACAAGTATCATAAAGGAATAGCTGCTGCAAGTAGCACTGCAATGCACATGTTAGAAACTTAATGAACATTTGAACTTTCTGGTGTAATGATATAATGGTGAAACTGGGGGTTCTCCACAAAGCCAGCTGTATTTCCTCTATGAATTCTGAACATTCACGAGATCAGGGCTATACTCCAGTACATGTGTACCAAGTTCTTTGCCATTGTCCATTCTGCTTATCTAGTGCACAGGCTCTCTAGTTGTGAAATATTTTGATATCTCTACTCCATGTGGCACATTTTCTAACACAAATCTTTATGAGTTATTTTACATGTTAGATTTAGTTTCCTTTGGAAGGAATTCAGAACTGCAACTTTATTATCTGACTTGGAAAAAGAAATGTATGATTTCTGATGAATTGTGTACTGTTTTGTGTGAGAATTTCTCCACTGACACATCTTCTGAGCAGAAAGGATTTGTTCCCCAAGTTCTTACTCATGAGGTTTCGATAGACTTCAGATGTGGGGAAGCATTGCCTTTCTCAAGTACAATTTGCAAGTGCATTTGATCTACTTTCTTCCCTTTTATGAAATTGAGATGCACAGCTGGGCCAACTAAAACAAGTATGTGTGAATTGCATTTTATCCTAATAATGTTACATTGTCCTACAAATGTGTGCTTGCATGCTGTAGGGCAAAATCATTTATTTCATATATTTTTCTTTTTAACCACAGTGAAAATTAAAATATAGTAGAGAGTAATGTGCACTCTGAACAACACAAATATAGTGTGTTTCAAAATGAGGTAGCTATCTGGAAGAGATTTTCAACTTTGGAATATTTTGGTGCTAATGGTTAAACCTGCCTACTTTGTCTTTGATGTTCTGTCTGGGCACATGTGAAATAATGGGATTAAAAATAAAGTATACACCTTTCTTTTTATCTAAGTAGCCAAAAAGGAAAAAATGAAAACCTGTTTCCTGCTACAATTTAGCAAATACCACTGCTCTAGCAGAACCCAATATGATACAGATTTGACACATAGGGCACACTGAAAGGTTTTCATAGCCATTGCTCATTTTACTGGTGTAACATAATTCCAGATATTGGTAGATAAATGTAGCTTTTACCTTTTATAAAAATCAGGACAGATTCAATTAATTTTAAGCAATCTCTGTCAAATAAGTCTCTTTTCTGTTAGCTGATAAGATGCATGATTCAGGACTGTTGTTCAGTTAGCTAAACATGCCAATGACAAGACACTGGCATAAGAGTTTTACTTTGCAAACATAGCTGAGCTACTGTTTAAAAAAGGATTTGTTTGTTATATATGTTCTAGAGAAAATTTCTCCATTTTCTGCTGGGTTGAACATACATGTACGTGCATATGTTTGTCATGCAAGCGTATGTTCATATACTTTTATATAGCAATAGAAAAACTAACCAGCCAGTCCTGTGGTCATTTAGAAAATGAGTGATAATCAGTTATTTACCATTTTTAAAGAAAGGTCTTGGTGGGGAGGGGACCAGCTGCATTCCTCCTCAGTTGTCCTGAAAATGCTTAGCTTGGGTCGACTGCCTGGAAGCTGAGAATCAAAAGTACCCACTGTAAGACTTTAAGTTACCTTTCCAATACTTGTGGTAATAGTATATAGTTGTGATTCCATGAAACAGTCTCAAGTAAAGTTCATATTCTTGAAGAACTATTTCTTATCCTCCTCCTCCGTCTGGCTCAGCTTTTGTCATTGTTTGTTTGTTCCTGTTTTATATTGTTTTTCCTGTCAATGCTGCTGCTCTTTTTCTGTCCATCAAAGTTCAAGCCCATCTCTTAACTGGCAATGAAATATCATTTAAGCTTACCTGCCTTCAAGGCCTTCCACATATCTTATCTCACTTCTTTCTTATCAGTTGCCACTTTTAGTTTCTATAGCTAAATGTAGCCTGGTCTTCATTTCTTTACTCTCTCCACCTGGCAAACCAGTGTATCCTTTTTTTTTTTAATTTTATTTTATCGTTAGCTATACAGGGAGATTCTTTATGTTATTTCCATGCATATGTGTATTACAACCTAAATTGGTTTATCTCTACCAGACTTCTTCATTACTTCGTAGTCCCTTTCCCATAGTGGCCTCTGCCAGTTTAAGATTACTATATTCGTTTCTATACAGTGAGCACATCAACCACATTCACGTTTTTGGCTTTCTTCCCTTTCCCTATCTCTCCTGTGTGCAGTCTCCCCTTAGTGTGTGACCCATGTCCAATAATATCACTGCATTTGTTTTAGGTTTATAATCTGCATATGAGGGAGAACATGCAATTTTTGGCCTTCTGAGCCTGGCTAACTTTGCTTAAGAGGATGTTCTCCAGTTCTATCCATTTACCTGCTAATGACAAAGTTTCATTCTTCTTTGTGACTGAATAAAATTCCATTGTGTATAAGTACCACATTTTCATCTGTATATCCTTAAGTGAAGTGTCAATCATGCTGTTACAATTTTCCCTTAAAAAACAGTAAGTACCATAGAGAATTGTCTGTTTGCTCTTGCCATCCTGATAAGGGCCAAACTCCACAGCTGAGTTACATGGGGCCTTCAGGATTTAGCATCTGGTTATCTACAGTCTCTCCTCTTCTCTCTGAGTACCTCTCACCTCTCCCCATGCACACACAGTAAAGACCTATGCTACTGAACCAAGCAGGCCTTTCTCTTTCACCTCCCTGTGTTCTCTCATCTTCCTGAAGTGTTTTCTCCTCCCCCAGAGCTGGTTTTCACTGTTCTTTCAGAGCCTTGTAGCCCTGGACTAGCTCCTAGCCTTCTCTTACATGCCCTAGGCATGCTCTAAGCCACTTTCCTCCTAATTCTGGTCGCACAACACAGATCCTTTTTCCTTCTTTCACTGGGCCGTAAGCTTTTTGAAGTTAAGGGCTGCATTTTGTTTATTGATGTATCCACACAGCAGTGCCCGATACAAAAATAAATGAGATTTACTAATACTAAGAACAGATGTGGTGGCTGTGTTTGTCTTATATAATTATAATGATTTTCTCTTAGGACATACATTTCCTAATAATGATAAGCTGTGTTTTATATTGTTTAATCCCAAGAATGTATTGTAAGCTACTAGCATAAATATTTTTCTCTTGAGTTATTCACTCCTGAGTGTTGCCTTTCAAATTGTGCTTTCATAAAATGACACTGATTATTTTGGGATATTATCTTCCCACATAGTTTAGAAATGACCCTGGAAAATAAGCTTTATTACTTCCTATGACCTAAATTGTTGTTATTCAGCTTGGTCATCACAGTTGGCTTGTTTTGAACTCTTAACTTCTAGTTACATGTTAACATACTTCAATCCCTAAATTTAGGAAATTTGAGTGTATTTAGTTACAGGGTATTGTGAAAATCTGAAGGATATTGATAGTGTCTAGTACAATATCTGCCACAGTGAGTCATCCTTAAAATATAAATGAATGAGTGAATGAATGCATGAACAAAAGAAAAAAAATGCAATGAACTAAAGAAATACCCAAAATATTCTGAAGTATTTTAATGATGTCAATATAATTGGAATGCATTTTTTGAAGAGATAAGTTACTTTCATGTATTTTTATATAAGCAAAATGAAAAATAATGATAATAAATCCCCCTCATTGTCTGATAGTCATGGCCTTTATTTTCTGTGTTGGGTAAGGAGCTTTCAACCAATGACAGGTGTGTCAGTGTTTGGGTTTGAGGTCTTCTTATCATCTGATAACTGAGTTCTTTGAAGTTTCTCTTTTTAGTCCCTCACCCTTAGGATTCCAGACTTTCTCCTACTTAAGCCTCTTTTCTCATAAACTCTTATTTTGCTCCATCCCATCTTTCTTTCTGTTTCTTTTCTTTCGTTCCAGTTACTGGATTTTCTGACACCTTATGAAAGATCCTCTTATCTTTATGGCCATGAACTTTTAGGTTCTTAGTGACATATATAGCTCACTATCATAGATCCCTCTTGTGTACACAATAGACGAGAAGAGTGTTCTTAAAAAACAAACTTAGTCATAGACTTCCAAATAGGGCAAAGATGTTTTCTTCTTTTAGAAGATAGCATAGATCTGATGAAATAAATAACACTGTTAATCACAGGTTATCTTAAGCAGAATCAGGTGATAATAAAGTCAAACAATCTCAAGCATACAGTTTCTCTAAAACAGTAACAATGAGGTTTTGTTTTGCTCAGAGTGGTACAGTGGCTTTTTTGTACTCATCTGCAGACATGCTTGCAGAATCAAGCATATAAAAATTAAAACTAAAATATGGGTGATTTCTGCTTCGAACTTTAAAAATGATTTAAAAGTATTCAAAAAGTCAACTTTGGTTGCCTTCATTAGTGATTTATTTAAAGGATAAGCAATGTCTATGTAAGCAAAGGGGACATGTTACTTGCATAACCTTTTGCTGTTAGAAATTGGGAAGACATTTCCCTGTTTCTTTTTTTTTTAATTTTATTATTCATATGTGCATACAAGGCTTGGGTCATTTCTCCCCCCTGCCCCCACCCCCTTCCTTACCACCCACTCCGCCCCCTCCCTCTCCCTTCCACCCCCTCAATACCCAGCAGAAACTATTCTGCCCTTATTTCTAATTTTGTTGTAGTGAGAGTATAAGCAATAATAGGAAGGAACAAGTGTTTTTGCTGGTTGAGATAAGGATAGCTATACAGGGAGTTGACTTATTAATTTCCTGTGTGTGTGTGTTACCATCTAGGTTAATTCTTTTTGGTCTAACCTTTTCTCTAGTTCCTGGTCCCCTTTTCCTATTGGCTTCAGTTGCTTCTAAGGTATCTGCTTTAGTTTCTCTGCGTTAAGGACAACAAATGCTAGCTAATTTTTTAGGTGTCTTACCCATCCTCACCCCTCCCTTGCTCTCGCTTTTATCATGTGCTCAAAGTCCAATCCCATTGTTGTGTTTGCCCTTGATCTAATGTCCACATATGAGGGAGGACATATGATTTTTGGTCTTTTGGGCCAGGCTAACCTCACTCAGAATGATGTTCTCCAATTCCATCCATTTATTAGCGAATGATAACATTTCGTTCTTCTTCATGGATGCATAAAATTCCATTGTGTATAGATACCACATTTTCTTAATCCATTCGTCATTGGTGGGGCATCTTGGCTGTTTCCATAACTTGGCTATTGTGAATAGTGCCGCAATAAACATGGGTGTGCAGGTGCCTCTGGAGTAACCTGTGTCACATTCCTTTGGGAATATCTCCAAGAGTGGTATTGCTGGATCAAATGGTAGATCAATGTCTAGCTTTTTAAGTAGTACTAGTTTACATTCCCACCAACAGTGTAAGAGGGTTCCTTTTTCCCCGCATCCTCGCCAACACCTGTTGTTGGTGGTGTTCCTGATGATGGCTATTCTAACAGGGGTGAGGTGGAATCTTAGCGTGGTTTTAATTTGCATTTCCTTTATTGCTAGAGATGGTGAGCATTTTTTCATGTGTTTTTTGGCCATTTGAATTTCTTCTTTTGAGAAAGTTCTGTTTAGTTCACTTGCCCATTTCTTTATTGGTTCATTAGTTTTGGGAGAATTTAGTTTTTTAAGTTCCCTATATATTCTGGTTATCAGTCCTTTGTCTGATGTGTAGCTGGCAAATATTTTCTCCCACTCTGTGGGTGTTCTCTTCAGTTTAGAGACCATTTCTTTTGATGAACAGAAGCTTTTTAGTTTTATGAGGTCCTATTTATCTATGCTATCTCTTAGTTGCTATGCTGCTGGGGTTTCATTGAGAAAATTCTTACCTATACCTACTAACTCCAGAGTATTTCCTACTCTTTCTTGTATCAACTTAAGAGTTTGTGGTCTGATATTAAGATCCTTGATCCATTTTGAGTTAATACTTGTATAGGGTGATATACATGGATCTGGTTTCAGTTTTTTGTAGACTGCTAACCAGGTTTCCCAGCAGTTTTTGTTGAAGAGGCTGCTATTTCTCCATCATACATTTTTAGCTCCCTTGTCAAAGACAAGTTGGTTATAGTTGTGTGGCTTCATATCTGGGTCCTCTGTTCTGTTCCACTGGTCTTCATGTCTGTTTTTGTGCCAGTACCATGCTGTTTTTATTGTTATTGCTTTGTAATATAGTTTGAAGTTAGGTATTGTGATACCTCCAGCATTGTTCTTTTGACTGAGTATTGCCTTGGCTATTCGTGGCCTCTTGTCTTTCCATATAAATTTCACAGTAGATTTTTCAATCTCTTTAATGAATGTCATTGGAATTTTGATGGGAATTGCATTAAACATGTAGATTACTTTTGGGAGTATCGACATTTTTACTATGTTGATTCTACCAATCCATGAGCATGGGAGATCTGTCCACTTTCTATAGTCTTCCTCAATCTCTTTCTTCAGAAATGTATAGTTTTCCTTGTAGAGGTCATTCACATCTTTTGTTAGGTTTACACCCAGGTATTTTTTTTTTTTGAGGCTATTGTACATGAAATTGTTTTCATACATTCTTTTTCAGTTTGCTCATTGGTAGTGTATAGAAATGCTAATGATTTTTCTATGTTGATTTTATATCCTGCTACCTTGCTATAGCTATTGATGATGTCTAGAAGCTTCTGAGTAGAGTTTTTTGGGTCTTTAAGGTATAGGATCATGTCGTCTGCAAATAGGGATATTTTGACAGTTTCTTTACCTATTTGTATTCCTTTTATTCCTTTTTCTTGCCTAATTGCTCTGGCTAGGAATTCCAGTACTATGTTGAATAGGAGTGGAGATAGTGGGCATCCTTGTCTGGTTCCTGATTTTAGAGGGAGTGGTGTCAGTTTTTCTCTGTTAAGTATAATGCTGGCTGTAGGTTTGTCATAAGTATCAGTTCTTCTTTAAAGGTCTGATAGAATTCAGCAGAGAATCCATCAGGTCCTGGACTTTTTTTGTGGGGAGACTCTTGATTGCTGCTTCAATATCATTTTCTGTTATAGATCTATTCAGGTGTTTAATTTCCTCTTGGTTCAGTTTTGGATGATCATATGCATCTAGAAATCTGTCCATTTCTTTAAGATTTTCAGATTTATTTGAATATAGGTTCTCGAAGTAGTCTTTGATGAATTCCTGGATTTCCTTGGTGTTTGTTGTTACCTCCCTTTTTGCATTCCTGATTCTATTAATTTGGGTTTTTTCTGCCCTCATTTTAGTCAGGTTTGCCAGGGGTCTATTGATCTTGTTTATTTTTTCAAAGAACCAACTTTTTGTTTCAATAATTCTTTGTATGGTTTTTGTGGTTTCTATTTCGTTGATTTCAGCTCTTATTTTTGTTATTTCTCTCCTTCTATTTGTTTTGGGATTTGCTTGTTCTTGTTTTTCTAGGAGTTTGAGGTGTATCATCAGGTCATTGATTTGGGATCTTTCAGTCTTTTTAATATATGCACTCATGGCTATAAACTTTCCTCTCAGGACTGCCTTAGCTGTGTCCCATAGGTTCCGGTAGGTTGTGTTTTCATTTTCATTGACTTCCAGGAGCTTTTTAATTTCTTCTTTTATTTCATCGATGATCCATTGTTCATTAAGTCATGAGTTATTTAGTTTCCAGCTATTTGCATGTTTTTATTCTTTACTTTTGTTGTTGAGTTCTACTTTTACTGCATTGTGATCAGATAGTACGCACAGTATAATTTCTATTTTCTTATATTTGCTGTGACTTGCTTTGTACCCTAGGATATGATCTATTTTGGAGAAGGTTCCATGGGCTGTTGAGAAGAATGTATATTGTGTAGAAGTTGGATGAAATGTTCTGTAGACATAAACTAGGTCCATTTGATCTATTGTATATTTTACATCTTGGATTTCTTTATTGATTTTTTTGTTTCGATGACCTATCTATTGATGATAATGGGGTGTTAAAGTCTCCCACAACCACTGTGTTGGCGTTAATATGGCGCTTGTTTCTTAAGACAGTAAAATAGGTTCTCAGCAAGTCAGCTATAGGTTTTCACAAGTATTTAAGTACTTTCAATGGCATTGTATCATGTGGTTTCCAACGTACAAATTTCTAAGCTTTCAGCTTATTGGGTCACCTTTGGGGTGGGGGGAAGAAAACTATGTCAATTGAAAGAAGTTTAAGAACATCAAGGCCACAGCTGGTCAGTGTGTTGATGATGGATCATATAGCTTTTATGATGGCTCCTTTGCCTTTCTGGTCCCTGTAAAACCTGCAGGAATGACTCATGCAGAAATCAGGAAAAGATTATAGCTCTGTGAGATGATTATGCAAAGATATAACATAATTATGAGAGGGACCATAAGGAAATGGCATATTCAATATGTGGCTACTTCTCAGAAAGTATATTTTCATCTTCATTACTGTATTAGTTTCTCATCTCTGTGACAAAAATACCTGAGGTAGTCAACTTATAAAGAGGAAAGGTTTATGTTGGTTAACAGTTGCGGAGGTTTCAGTCATGGTTCATCGACCCATTGTTTGTGTGCCTGTGTGTTGTAACAGAACATCATGGTGGGAGCATGTGGTAGAACAAAGTCTCTCTCCTTACGGTAGCCTGGAAGTAAAAGAGTGAGAAGAAGGAATTGGGGTCCTAATATCCCCATTCATAGCCACACTACCTTACTTCTTCTCACAAGGCTCTCTCCTAAAGGTTCTTCCACCTTCCAGAAGCACCAATAGCATTATAGTAGTAATGGAATAAAATAAAGAATTTGCCACAGATACATAGATCACCAGCTGAATTATTTAGATTTGGAGGAGATCTGAAATGTATTATTCTTTCAGGGACTTATCATTCGTATTAAAAATCTTCCCAGCCAAGAAGTTAGAAGATGTTTTAATTTCTACCTTCACTCAGTCAGAGCTCAGTTCATCTTATCCATGACTTAAAATTTCTAGAGCAGTGTACCCTAAAATGTGTTCTAAACATGTAAGCCCAAGAAATGTCCTCTTCAAAAGGGGAGGGGAAGACTACTGTACACCTAATCTCCCTGTGAATACTTACAGCCACATTTACATACTAACTTTCTGAGAGTTCCTGTAGTAAAAGAATCTGTGAAACTTTATTTAGTACAATATTTCTGAAAATTATTCACCAGAGATATTTTTTCATGGAATACTTAACATCCTGAAGAACTAATATTTTCCAGGATATACTCTGGGAAAAAGCACTTTCTACATTTTTGGCTCCATATCTGAAAAATGCGGGAATAAGACTGTATTGTTTTTTCCTGGTCCTTAGCAGGTCTCACATTCTGTGGTTTTAGAAAAATCTCAATTTTTATAGTCATTTACTAGAGTCACCAAATGAACATAAATGCTAAAGAGAAGGATGATTTTTTTCTAACAGAAAGTAGGGAAGCTTTTTCTCCTTAATAAAATAATTTGAAATTTTGCCATCTCTTTGTTTTAATTTTAATCTTAAATTTAAGTGTGATTTCTATGAAGGAATGGATTCTACATTAAGTTTCTTCTGTATGTGTTTTAAACCATGTGTATAAGTCCAAAGGGGAAAAAATAAGATTTGTTTTGGTTGTAATTTTTTATGATTGCTGCTATTGTTATTCTCACTCCTACCCACATTGCAAGTTCCTTAGACAGCAGGAACAATTCTCCCAATTATTATTGAAGATTTCATTGCATACAATATTGGATACATTTTTTTTCTGAGAGCACCCAGCAATGGATAAAATGTTTATAAGGAAACTACAGTACTTTATTTCAAGTCTTTGGATGTTCTGTAGTTAGAAAATTATATTCTTGTTTTTACTTATTGAAGAAGCAATACTATTTTAGAATTGGCATTGTGGTATGACTCATACCTACTTAACTGTGTCCCTGTGATATCTTCAGGAATGTCAACATAATTGTATCATAACTGTCTTTATATTCTTCATTTATTCATGCATAAACCCTTTGAGGATACTTTTCAAACTAGTTAGCATATAACACTTGAATTCTCTGCTCACACTCTCACAATTTTATGTATTACATATAATTATTAGTATACATATATATCAAACACTGAAAGAGTCTCAAAATATGTAGTGCTTAGTGAAGAAACTCATAACATAAGATAATCATATTTGATTATTGATTTTGTATGGACAGTCACAACAATGAATGCTTATAAATATTTTTCTGCTAGATACAAAGGCAGATGAGATTAAGGAATTACATTTCTTGACCAATTGCCATATGAAAGGAATAGGCATTATAATTTAATTTATAGAAGTGTGAGCAGTGTTTTCAAGCTTCCTTTGGTGAAGAAATAAAGACTCAGAGATACTGATATTTTGACCAATGTCACACAATAAATGGAAGAGCTGAAATTTTAACCAAGTGATTCTGATGGCAAGTCCACAGTATTTCTAAAATGGAAGCAAGGGAGCTATTTTTTCATCTGCAGTCACCTAGCTAATCAAGTCCTATGTTAGAAAAGTATTTTAAAGAAAATGGAACCATTGAATAATTATGAAGAGCTTTCAATATCCATGTTATCTAATTGCCAGATTCAAGAGTACTTTTCTCTTTTTTTTGCCTGTGTGTATTACATGTGTCTAAAATGATATGATAACAAAGTAGAAAATTGTTTTTCTGAGGCTCTAATGAGTTGTTAGGGTACATGTTGCGATGATTGTTTGAGACATGTGTCTTTGTGGAATATTGTATGTCAAATTAAAGAGGATTGTTCAAGTTTCAAAATAGAACAGAGTGATCATAGGTTGTTGTTTATTTTCTGACTCTAACCCAATGGCCTTTAACATCTCTTTTTGGCTTGCATAGCAAGCTGATACCCTTGGATTCTTCTGCTTAGGGTACATAGCCCCCACCTAGGCCTCGAAACAAGCCAACCCTTGTGGGAATCGAGGAAGATGCTGGCACTCACGGTGTGCCCATGCTCTCTATGTTCCAGTCAGTATACCTCATTGTGGATAGGGAGTGAAATGTTTGCCATTTGATTTTTAATAAAAATTTATTGAGGCAAAATTCATATAACATACAATTAACCATTTTGAAATTAACCATTCTGTTTACTTCCCAAAATCCCAAATGAAGTCATATAATAGGTGATCTTCTCTGCCTTATTTCTTTCTCTTGGCATAATTTTTCATTGTTCTTACATCTTTTAGCATATATCAGCAGTTCATTCCCTTTATGACTGAGTAATTCTCCATAGTATGTATGTACTCCAACTTGTTTATCCATTTATCCATTGATGGACATTTCTACCTTTAGGCCCTTTACTGAACATACTACTTGTGATTACACCCAAAAATGCTGGCTACAAAAGCACTTGAAATAAGGCAGCTCTTAGTTGAAGTGAGATCACTGTGGGGCTAAATCTGATGTTAACCTGTCATCAAAGCTAACTGAGTGCATTGATATGTTAACTTTTAAATGTTACATAGTGCTATGAAATACATATACTCTACCATATGTAGTATCTTTTATTTTTTATTATTTTAAAAATGAATGTTATTGTATATTTTAAAGATATATAGCATGATGTATTCATGTAAGTAAAAGAAGATATTTTAAGTGTAATATGATAGGTAATCTTGATTTGTTAAACATTAATATCATTTGAATAGGTTAGGTTAGAGACAAAAATAAAATCTGCCCAAATCCCCAGTAAAAGCTTTAAGTATACTCTTCTGTCAATGAATGAAGACCTATTGAAAATAAATATCTGACATACATATGTATACATATGTAATAATTATGTAGGCAAGGCTTTGCCTTTTGAAATAATTTATACATTACATAAAACTAAATTTCTCATCCAAGTATCATTTCAGGAGAGACAAGCTTGAATAATGGAGGCAATGGGGAAACATAATATTACAATAATGTACTTTGGTGCGGTTTAGAAGGTTTTAGGAAACATTTGGAACTATTTTTCTCATAAAGTCGCTTAACTATTGAAGTGTTATGATAGCATTTCCCTCTGTGTTGTACACAGTACAAAAGGAGTCCAGTCAAAGGAGACAACAATTCTAAATATCTTGATTAGAGAGATTTTCACCAACCAGAAAATCACATGTACTGCTCTCCTCGGATTAGTTTAATAACAATAATAAAAGCACTGAAATAAGCAAGGGCTAGGTGTTTTAGGGTGTCCCATCACTTTCAAGTGCCCATTTCTTTGCATTTCATTTAACAAAACTACATTGGAAAAGCTCTAATGGATAAAAGACCTGAATTTTCAGAGTAAACATACTCTAGCTAAATTGTATGATATTTCATTTTTTGAAATATATTTCAAGCTAGGTTATAAGTGATTTTTTGTTCTCAAAACTGTTGAAATGAAGAATGTTTAAAGTTTACTTTTACTTACATCATTGTTGTTGGCCTCTTTGAAACTTGACAGGTGCCTCAAAGTTTCTACACATTTACCAAATGTTACCTTAAATTAAGTTCCCTTATGATTTGATAACCGTAATATTCTTTGCATTTGGTATATAGATTTTCAGTGATCTTTTCTTATTATAAAATAACTAACTTTGTTATAAATTTGAATTGTTACACTGATTAAAATGCAATTCTTTAAGGTGGCTAGTCTGCTGAATAAGGAAATGAAAGCTATCTCATGAATGCTTTTACTAAGTGTAGAATATTTTTTGTTACAGTTTAGCTTAAAAAACATTTCTGGTTAAGGTTGCCATACAATATCTAACTATCACAGATAACTGGAGATATGACTAAACAATACATCAGAATAGATAATCTTTCTAGTCTGAGAACATATTTCAGAGTCCAGAACTCAGGAAAATTATATTTGTTATAGGCTGTCACTAAAGTGGTTGTTCCCACCTTCTCACATTCTTAAACTGAAACATACAAAAAAACCAGTAACTCAGGTACTAGGTAATTTGAAGGAGATGGAAGAATTTTCAAGTCAACATTGACTTTCATTGAACTGCACTAAAAATTTAATTTATTTGATTTAATTTGATTTAATTGATTTTAGTAGGGTGGAATGAGGAGCATCTACAGCTAAAAACTGGGATTTTTTTTTCCCCATTATGATATCCTGAGGAAAACAGACCAGAAATAGGATATAAAGGCAGGTGCTACCCAGCACCACCACTCTCATTAGGCTTAGGGCTAGGTGCTGCAGTTTAATCTGAACACGATAGAATCATCCCTACAGCATTTAAACTGGCATAGCAGGCAGACAATAGCAAAGCACCAGAGCAATGTGCAGTGGTGTGTATACACGTGAAGGAAACACCCAACTTTGCTAGAATGGGGCAGTTGTTAAACTGAAGCCTAGAAGCCACACTTGGCATTACTGTGTGTAAGCCCTTGTTCTAACATAATAGGAGACTTAAAAAACAATCCTAGAATCTTTCATTGTCAAGTATCTTAGTGGTCATTCAGAATATATCTGTAGGTATTCATACATTTTTCCCTCCAAGTGGGATGACCTCACTTATAACCATTTGCTCTATAGCTCCACCCCCTTGAACAGAGAACAAGCCATAGGGAATAAATAAGTAGAGTACCTGATAATGTAAGAATCCTGAATATTTGAAGACTTAGTTTTATCAGCTTTGTTCTATGGAATGTTTGCAATCCACCCATCCCATTCAGCCCTACTTGCTTTTGTATCTGTAGTATTGTGATATAATAAAAAGAACATATTTAATATTGCCCCAGAGTTTCTAAAATGCTTAGAATTTCCTAAGTGATAGGGGACCTAAATGAGAGAGGAATACCTTTTATTATTCAGAGCTAGTCTATTTCAACCACACATGAGTTTAGGTTAATACAGGAACTTTTGGAAAGCCCCTAAGTATGGGGAACAGGCTGCCAGAAGAGCCAAGCAATGTGATTAGAAGTTTAAACTTTTAGCTCCATTCCCATCCTTATCTCCCAGTAAAGGAAAAGGGCTGGAGAAAGAGTTTAATCACTAATGGTCAATGAGTTAGTCAGCCATGCCTACAAAATTAAGCCTGCAAAAAAAAAAAAAAAAAAAAAAAACCCAGAAGGACAGGTTCAGAGAGCTTATAGGTTGTATAAGTAGTATTGAGAGGGTGACTACATGCCCCTTCTATATAAAATGTCCTATATCTTTTATTTGGCTGTTCCTGTAGTGTCCTTTTTATAGCAAACCAGTAATCTAATAAGTAATCCTGTGTTGTGCATATCATTCTAAGAAACATCAAACCCAAAGAATGAGTGTGGGGAACTCCAATTTATAGCCAATTAGTCAGAAGTATCTGAGGCCCAGACTTGACATCTACAGTTAGGCTGTGGAACTGAGCCCTTAACCTGGGGGATATGATACAAATGGTACAGTTGAATTGAGTTATAGAATACCCATTTAGTGTTGGAGACTTGGTTAGTGTGGGGAAAACTCCACATTTTTGGTGTCAGAGGTATTAAAAGTATATGGAAAAATATCTTTTGTTTTGATTTTAATATTTCTCTGAAAGTAGCCATTACTTTACAATCCAGTTTTTTGTTTTTGTTTTATATTTTCTATACTTTCTTTTTGGAAAACACCTAGCCTTTTTCTCTCAGGTGTTTGAAATATTTCTCTAACTTATGCATGTACCAAGTTCATGGCCATTTTGCTTTAAGTTTCTGATCATTTCCATATCCCACATTCACTCTTCATTTCACTTTGTCTGATTTTAGCCCAGAAAAGTAGTTTTCTCTACTTGCATCATCTGCCTTCTTAGAGCTTAAACTCTTAGTAAAGTCACTTAAGAATTTATCTGATGTGTCTTTGCCCAGCAAAATTTCCAGATGGTGTCCTCATGGTTGAAGTTCTCTACTCCTGCTTTATGTTACTTCTACATAAGCTTTCTAATCTCTGTTCTCAAACCATATCCTTTACCTGGCTTGAGTGCATTTGCAAAATGATATCGCCACTGCCTTTCCTCCAAAAGGCTTCTGCCAGTGGGTCAATAATTTGCAAGATAGATATTGAGATCTTTGAGATATACATGGCTCTCTGATTTAAGCAGACTTTTTTTTATTTAAAACAGTTTTCCTTCTGACCAGAGTTCATTCTTAACCATAGTGCTAAATTATTTATATATATATACATATATTATATATATAATATATTTATAATATATATTATAAAGCTTGTACTGATGAAATAAGTACTATGTACTAGACTGTTAACATCCTCAAGTTCATTTGATATAAACTGTATGAATGCTAACAGTAATTCTCTCCATTTTCTGGTGAGGAAACTGAGACTTGAGGAAGTTAAGTAACTTGTTTGAGGCTTTCCATTAATAAGTGGTAAGTCCAGAATTTGTACCCAGAATCTTCACTCCAAAGCTTGTCCTGTTAGTCATCATACACCTCCTGTCTTTCACTCACTTGCTACATATTAAATGTGAAGCCTACCCTTTAAGAGCATAATATCTTGCATATAAGTCACAAGTTAAATCACCCTGTGCTCAGTCTTTACATGTTTTTACACAGACCCTTTAGGCCCAAAGTTTTCATCCCTGTTGACTTCTCTGGATGTATTTTTCCTTGAAACTTTCTAGGCATTTTTACCATTTGTTGCTTTGTTTTATACTCAATATTTACAGATTTTGTGATTGTATCTGAGTGGTTTCCTACCTTTCAGTCTTCCAGAATTTAGTTTAAAAGTGCTCGTGTGCACACGTGTATGTGTGTGTGCGTGCGTGCGTGTGTGTGTGTGTGTGTGTGTGTGTATGTGTGTGTGTGAGATTGGGATTTGAACTAGCAAGGCCTTGAACTTGCTAGGCAGGCCCCTACCATTTAAGCTACATGTCCAGCCTCTCCCATTGCCATTTCATTTGCTTTAGTAATATTTTAGTCCCACACCAGCCTTGGATCGTGATCCTCTTACCTATGCCCTGACCTTCTATGTAGCTGGGATTACAGGCACACACCACCAGGACAGGCTTATTGGCTGAGATGGATCTCACTAACTTTTTTCCTGGGCTGGCCTCAAATTGTATGTAATCCTCCCAATCTCTGTCTTCTGAGTGGCTGAAATTGTGGATAATAGCTTCTTGATGATATTGGCAAATTATAAATATTCTTTCCCAGCTTCATGAAAAACACTTTCTCTCATGTACTTTTTCTTGTGGGAATCTATGACATCAATATATAGCATTATCTAGGTAGCAACCTGTTTGCTCTTTATTCCTGTTTTTTCTTGCAAGGTTATACCATCAGTGTTAAAAAGATAAATACCAACTATATCCTCCCATCACATCCTAGTCCCTCAGTTTTCTTCCTAGATGGCAGTTATCACAGTTTCCCAATCTATTGGAGTATGAGAAATACTTATGAAAAAATAACAGTTGTGGGGCCCCATCACAGATCACCTAAGTTAGACTCTCTGGGATGAGTGGTAAACATCAGTAATATTTTTAAACTTCTGATGTGCAGCCATAATAAGATCGACAGCATTGTGAGCTTTTTCTGGCAGTAACATTCATTCCCACTCACGTGAACAGAAGTGGGTACATTTTATGAGTCTTGGCAGGCTCCATCTCACACTAAGATTCATGCTGTAGGAAGACCATGTGCCTCTGACTTAGCTTGGCTACATCTTTGCTACAGCTTTGTTCACAGAAATGAATAAGTTCCATGAGGATTCTCTTCTGACTGCAATTAGTAACAGCGTTGTGCCTATCTCCTGTGGTCTGACAATACTCTCAGAGCTTTGTGGTGACTCTAGAATCATCCTCCATGGAGAGCCCTGTACCATTGGTAGTCTTCCAACTGCACACTTCTCTTCCTGCTTAAGCATATATCCTTTTTGCTAACTCTTCTTTTATTTATTTTCCTCTAGACTCGTAACACCTTTTTTTTTAAATTTCCTTCTAAGACTTCTTCTACCTTTGTACCTTTGTTTGAATCTAGATCAGAGAGAAGTCCTTAAGTCAATTTATCTTCTGTATGTAGCAGGACACATATTACCACTTAGAGTGGACCCACCCCATACAGGAACATAAACAGAAATATAATGTGTAAGATATAACTTCTACTTTGTAGAAATGACTGTTGAACATGAAAATTAGAAGTACATGAAACTAGCAGTCACCATAATGTGTAGTCATCAATATGCAGGAGTCTCAGAGAAAGCATCTAGCGGAAGATAGTCCTTGAGTTGAACCTAGTAGGTGAAGTGGAGAGAGGAGCTCAGGTTGACTGATCCACATCAGTAAAAGTGTGCTGAGAGCATTCAGTATGGAGAATTTGTCCCACAGAGATTGGGGAAGATGTAGCTGGGCTGGGGTTGAACTAAGAGAGAAGAATAATTTGTATGGTGTTGAGATTAATAATTCTACCCCGCCCTAATCCCCATATTTAGATCATTTTGTCAAGTCTAAATTGCAAAAATCAAACACTGTGTCTTCCATGTGCTCTCATGCTTAGCATATTGCCTAACAGAAAGTAGTTATGAAAAATATATTCATTGATGAATAAATTCTTCTCAGCCTTGTTACAGTGTCATAAACCCCTTTAGAAGTTAGGTAAAGTCTGTGGCTCTTTTCTAGGTAAATATCAATAATGCCTGAAATGGTAGCACATGTCTGTAATCCCAGCTACATGGGAGGCAGAGATGGAAGGATCATGGTTCAAGGCTGGATGTTGCAAAAAAGTTAGCAAGACTATATCTCAAAAAACAAGCCAAGTGTGGTGGCTTACATCTGTAGTCCCAGCTACTGGAGGTATAGGTAGGAAGATCACATTTTGATGCCCCCCTGCCCTTTCCCTAGCCCCCTGCAAAACTCCAGAGATCCTACCTGAAAAATGAAATAAAACAAGGACTGTGGACATGGCTCCAGTGGTAGAGCATTTGCCTAGTAAGTTAAAAGCCAGTAAGTGCATGAATGCATGCATGCATGTGTCTGTATACACACACACCACACACACACACACACACACACAGTGTGTCCTGAAGCCCTTGAGTATTCAGAGTTAAAAGCCAGTAAGTGCCTGATTACATGCTGGCATGTGTGCGTGCACACACACTCATACCAGTGTCCTGAAGCCCTTGGGGTTTCTCACATTAATGATTGGTGATTTGAAGTTGTAGAGATATGCTTATGTCTTGAAAATAATTCTGATTCTTTCCTGTGATTTAATGTACAGGAAACTATCCCATTGGATTTGCTGCTGTATAAAATTAGTCTAGAAAAGGCATTCTGGTTTTATTGTAAAAGATAATATCTATTTCTGTGAAACAGTACAAAATCTACTGTAGGCAGATTTTCCCACACAATTCATTCAAATAAACAGCATAAAACTAACATTATAGAGTTTTGACAAGCTGATGAATATATTAATATTTTTACAGAGAGCATTCCTCTTAACATTATTCCACAATGATACATGGTTGCTTTACCTATACAACCTTAGGTAGTTTAAGAAAAATAGAAAAGAATTGCCAAGAGTTGTGTAAAAAGAAGCAATGTTTTTAGTATTTTTCTTTTGCTTTCTATGTGGTTTTGGCAGTGATAGTATTATTGTCCAAAGATGAGCCATAACATTGTAGGGAGAGAATAAGTGCCTACCTATTTGGAAACTATTCAGTACTCAAGTACAACTAAGAGAAAGTGCAAGAAGGGAAAGCACTCTGAAGGATGAAAATTGAGATACTGGTTCTCAACATGAGGGTCTCTCCTATTCATCCCTCTCCATACTTTGCTACTATGTGTTCTTACTATATATTGTCAAGAATCTGAGCTTAGCAATCACCTTGAATCATGTTCCTCAAGCAGGTTTTCCTATTCCTTTGTGTTTTTCCTGGAGTGCTGGATGTAGCTGCACTAATCAGAAATAATAGTAAAAACAACAAGAAACAATGGAGGGCAGGTTGTTACCATTATTGGTTGCTATCCTTAATACTTAGAGTTCTAGGCAGCTTTTAGATTACTTCTGTCATTTGTAGCTGCTGGTGCAAGTGACGAACTCAGAGGGATTATTTAGAGCATATATAAAAATAGGTATAAGAAAATATCTGAATTCATCAACTATTCTGGGACTTTTCTGAGTAGCCCTCTAAAAAACATGAGCAACCACATTGTCCCATTCAGTACTTGTGTTTTCTTTCTAGAGCAGTTGATCTTAGTATGAAATGGATTTTTTGACACATACAGTCGATCATGGCCCTAATACTTAAAATAAAACTAGGAGATTGTTCCTATTAATAACTGAAAAAACAAAGGCTCAACAAAGTTATTTAATTGGCTGAAGGTTGCATACTTATTAGATGTTGATTCTAAAATTTGAGTCTTAGGCAATTTGTTTCTAAAGGTACCTTGCTGCACCCTCCCTCTTACTGAAGAAGTTTTACATGGACACCCTACCTCTCCTCCCAGTCCTGTTTTTTATACATATGTGACTTCTTAGTGACAGGGAAATTTAATTGTCATTGTTATGAACTCTCTGGAATTGTAAACTAATTATAAATAAAACAAAATGGAAGGTCCACAGTTTTGCACATAAGTTTCTTTGCCATTAATACCAGCAGGTTCTTTAATATTAGCAGGCAGAAATTATCAAGTAATTATCTTTCAAAGTGCATGCATATTATTTTCCAGCTGAGAGTAATATTTATTTGTTAGACGCTAACCTAATTGATCCATTATTTATTAATCCAAGGAGGTTGGAATGTTCCAAGGTCTTGTCAACATGATCTTAGAAGACTAGGAGTGACCTTGTGCTTGCAGTGGATGTATCTTGGTTGAGGAGGGATGAGACCAAGAGAACACAGCATCATCTGATTTGGGAACTTCATGTTACTGTAACTTTAAAATTTCCAGTGGCCAAAATGTTTTTCCAGTATACATGTAGATTGAGAGTTTCCATGAGCCTAATAAGACTCATCAAAATAAAATGTGGACTTAAAAATAAGTATGTTTATTGTAAATTCCAAGAGTCACTTTCTCTAGCAATCACATTCCTTTTGCAAAACTGAAACTTTATTAAGCATCTATTTGTGGTAAGAACTGTGCCAAACAGTTTCCTATTCATTATAGTATTTTACCCTATCAGCAGTTCTATGACATTTTTTAGAAAAGATTATGCCATTAATCAGAACAGAGTGGTGTGGGTGCATTATAAAACAGTGATTTGTTTCTGTCGAGATAGGTTTTAAAGTATTATACTTATGACTTTTGTTATCCTTCCTTCTAAGAGAGGATAAATGCTATTTACAAGAAGTGCTGTTAGGTGAGCAGAGTGCTATTTTTCAAACAGTTAACTTGATCGAAGGGGTTTAGAACCTGAAGGCCCTCACTCTTAAGACAATTCTACAGCACAAGAGCAAGTCCAAAGAGTGTCCCTGCATCATACATTTAAAATCTAAATATGTATTAAATTTCCACCAATCAGAACTCAGAACTAATATCAGTGTTGATTATAGAAAGAGAGATGTTTCTAATTAACTAACTTTAAAGCCCTATCTTAATCACTTAGAGCATTCTTGTGCACATCTGTGCTGCAGGAGTAACTGGATTACCTCCATGGTGTCTGTGTCTGGGTGTGCGTGTGTGTTTAAAGCCATGCTATAACTCTATCCAAATGCAATTCAGCACTGCTTGAAAGTTTAGAAGCAAATGTGTACTTGGTAATATAGTTTAAAAACTGAACCTCCCCCACTGCCGCGCTTTTTCCTTATGTGTTCTTCTCTTGTAAATCTGGCTTATTTGTGGAGGGCAGCCATTTCAAATACTGTGACACATACATCCCAGAACTTTTTCTCTCATACTTCGATCTAATCTAAATGAGCACCAGAGCCAGAACCTCTCATGTGGTTTTGCTTCATCTGACAGTGACATCAGTATCTTTCCATCATCTTATTTTTATAAAATTGTGCCCAGAGTAGGGATGCCAGTAAAGGAAACTGAGTCCGAGCAGTAATTTTCCATTAGTGTAAAATGAGGTGATAGGGTAAACAATTAAAACCTGACGCGACAACATGACCTGAAGCTGCAATGAAAAATGTTTGGTTCTGTGCTTATGAATGCTTTCTAAGGCTCCTGTACCTTTTGCATGTCTTATGTATATATACATTTATACATAATTCATGCTCAGTTATTTATTGCTATCAATGAATGACCAGATGGTTCCTTGCCTATGTCAGAAGAGAACATTTTGCCTATTCGGGAACTCTGGAGGACATTACATATAATGAACTAAATAGGAGAAATCACCTCTAACTCAAGTAAGAAACATGCAGCTGCCTCTTCCTACTTCACAGAGTTGGCAAAGGCTCACAAGCACCTTTATTCTTACATTTTAATTGAAATAATTTCTGTATTGTCCCAGCATAAGTAATAAATCCTCATTGTGGAAAACTATGACAATATAGACAAAATAAAAGGAAGAATCCATATAAATTAATTTTTATTATGCTTACTTGCCACTTGGAGATTTGATCATGATGAAGATAAAATGGTAATTATTTGAGTACAAATGCCTGACTAAATAATGTGCTAAGTACTTTACGTAAGTTTTCTTATTTAAGGCTCACCATAACCCACAGGTATAGGTAATGATATTAATCCCCCTTCATACATGAGGAAACTGAAACCCAGAGATGTTAATTGTATTGCCTGAAGCCACACAGCTACTAGGTCACACAGTAGCAGAACTTATAGATCCTGAGAGGAAGCCCCATTGATTTCCTTTTTTTTTTTTTTCTTTTTTTTTTTTTATGGATTTTTAAGGCAAAGTCTCACTCTGTAGCTCAGGCTGACCTGGAACTCTGTAGCCTATGCTGACCTCAAGCTCAAGATCCTCCTGTCTAAGTCTCCCAAACTCTAGAATTACAGGTGTGTGCCACTGAGCCCCATCAATTTCTACCTCTATAATCCATTGCATATGTTTTAAATAATCCTTACACTTTTTTTTCTTTTTTTATTATATTCATATGTGCATACAATGTTTGGGTCATTTCTTCCCCCTTGCCCCCGCCCCCTCCCTTACACGCACCCCCACCCCTTCCTTACACCACCAACCCCTCACTACCAGGCAGAAACTGTTTTGCCCTTATCGCTAGTTTTGTTGAAGAGAGAGTATAAGCAATAATAAGAAGGATCAAGGGTTTTTGCTAGTTGAGATAAGGATAGCTATACAGGGAGTTGACTCGCATTGATTTCCTGTACATGTGTGTTACCTTCTAAGTTAATTCTTCTAAACTAACCTTTGCTCTAGTTCCTGGTCCCCTTCTCCTGTTGGCCTCTGTCACTTTAAAGTATCTGGTTTAGTTTCTCTGCATTGAGGGCAACAAATACTATCTAGTTTTTTGTGTATCTTATCTATCCTCATACCTCCCTTGTGTGTTCTTGCTTTTATCATGTGCTCAAAGTCCAATACCCTTGTTGTGTTTGCCCTTGATCTAATGTCCACATATGAGGGAGAACATACGATTTTTGGTCTTTTGGGCCAGGCTAACCTCACTCAGAATGATGTTCTCCAGTTCCATCCATTTACCTGCGAATGATAACGTTTCATTCTTCATGGCAGCATAAAATTCCATTGTGTATAAATGCCACGTTTTCTTTACCCATTCGTCAGTAGTGGGGCATCTTGGCTGTTTCCATAACTTGGCTATTGTGAATAGTGCCGCAATAAACATGGGTGTGCAGGTGCCTCTGGAGTAACCTGTGTCACATTCTTTTGGGTATATCCCCAAGAGTGGTATTGCTGGATCAAATGGTAGATCAATGTTTAGCTTTTTAAGTAGCTCCAAATTTTTTTCCAGAGTGGTGTACTAGTCTACATTCCCACCAACAGTGTAAGAGGGTTCCTTTTTCCCCCCATCCTCGCCAACACCTGTTGTTGGTGGTGTTGCCTATGATGGCTATTGTAACAGGGGTGAGGTGGAATCTTAGTGTGGTTTTAATTTGCATTTCCTTTATTGCTAGAGATGGTGAGCATTTTTTCATGTGTTTTTTGGCCATTTGAATTTCTTCTTTTGAGAAAGTTCTATTTAATTCACTTGCCCATTTCTTTATTGGTTCATTAATTTTGGGAGAATTTAGTTTTTGGAGTTCCTTATATATTCTGGTTATCAGTCATTTGTCTGATTTGTAGCTAGCAAATATTTTCTCCTACTCTGTGGGTGGTCTCTTCAGTTTAGAGACCATTTCTTTTGTTGAGCAGAAGCTTTTTACTTTTATGAAATCCCATTTATCTGTGCTATCTCCTTAGTTGCTGAGCTGCTGGGGTTCCATTGAGAAAGTTCTTGCCTATATCCATTAGTTCCAAAGTATTTCCTACTCTTCCCTGTACCAACTTTAGAGTTTAGGGTCTGATATTAAGATCCTTGATCCATTTTGAGATCATATTGGTATAGGGTGATAAACATGGGTCTAGTTTCAGTTTTTTGCAGACTGTAGCCAGTTTTCCCAGCAGTTTTTGTTGAAGAGGCTGTCTTCATCGTATATTTTTAGCGCCTTTGTCAAAGATAAGTTAGTTATAGTTGTGTGCCTTCATATCCGGGTCCTCTATTCTGTTCCACTGGTCTTCATGTCTGTTTTTGTACCAATACCATGCTGTTTTTATTGCTATTGCTTTGTAATATTGTTTGAAGACAGGTATTGTGATACCTCCAGCGTTGTTCTTTTGACTGAGTATTGCCTTGGCTATTCGTGGCCTCTTGTGTTTCCATATAAATTTAACAATAGATTTTTCAATCTCTTTGATGAATGTCATTGGGATTTTGATGGGAATTGCATTAAAAATGTAGTTTACTTTTGAGAGTATAGACATTTTTACCAGGTTGATTCTACCAATCCACAAGCAAGGGAGATCTCTCCACTTTCTATAGTCTTCCTCAATCTCTTTCGTCAGAGGTTTATAGTTTTCCTTGTAGAGGTTGTTACATCCTTTGTTAAGTTTACACCTTTTAGGTAAACTTTGATTTTTTTTTGAGGCTATTGTAAATGGGATTGTTTTCATATATTCTTTCTCAGTTTGTTCATTGTTACTGTATAGAAATGCTAATGATTTTTCTATATTGATTTTATATCCTGCTACCTTGCTATATAGCTGGTGATAGTGTCTAGGAGCTTTTGAGTAGAGTTTTTTGGGTCTTTAAGGTATAGGAACATATCGTCTGCAAATAGGGATATTTGACAGTTTCTATGCCTATTTGTATTCCTTTTATTCCTTCTTGTTGCCTAATTGCTCTGGCTAGGAATTCCAGTACTATGTTGAATAGGAGTGGAGATAGTGGGCATCCTTGTCTAGTTTCTGATTTTACAGGGAATGGTTTCAGATTTTCTCTGTTAAGTATAATGCTGGCTGTTGGTCTGTCATAAATAGCTTTTATAATGTTGAGGTACTTTCCTTCTATTCCTAGTTTTCTTAGAGCTTTTATCATGAAGTGGTGTTGGATCTTATCAAAGGCTTTTTCTGCATCTGTTGAGATGATCAAGTGGTTTTTGTCTTTGCTTCTGTTATTGTGGGTTATTACGTTTATTGATTTTCATATGTTGAACCACCCCTGCACTCCTGGGATGAAGCCTACTTGGTCGTGGTGAATGATCTTTTTGATGTGTTGTTGAATTCGGTTTGCCTTTATTTTATTGAGGATTTTTGCATCAATGTTCATTAAGGAGATTGGCCTATAGTTCTCCTTTTTGGAGGTGTCTTTGCCTGGTATTGGGAAAGTGTAATACTGGCTTCATAAAATGTGTTAGGCAATTTTCCTTCCCTTTCTGTTTCGTGGAACAGTTTAAGGAGGTTTGGTATCAATTATTTAAAGGTCTGATAGAATTCAGCAGAGAATCCATCAGGTCCTGGACTTTTCTTTTTGGGGAGACTGTTGATTGCTGCTTCATTTTCATTTTGTGTTATAGATCTATTCAGGTGATTAATGTCCTCTTGGTTTTGTTTTGGATGATCATAAGTATCTAGTAATCTATTCATTTCTTCAAGATTTTCAAATTTATTTGAATATAAGTTCTCAAAGTAGTCTCTGATGATTTTCTGGACTTCCATGGTGTTTGTCATTATCTCCCCTTTTGCATTCCTGATTTTACTAATTTGGGTTTTTTCTTTCCTCATTTTAGTCAGGTTTGCCAGGGGTCTATCGATTTTGTTTAGTTTTTCAAAGAACCAGCTTTTTGTTTCATTAATTCTTTGTATGGTTTTTTTTGGTTTCTATTCCCTTGATTTCAGCTCTTATTTTTATTATTTCTCTCCTTCTATTTGTTTAGGGATTTGCTTGTTCTTGTTTTTCTAGGAGTTTGAGATGTAGCACTATGTCATTGATTTGGAATCTTTCAGTCTTTTTAATATATGCACTCATGGCTATAAACATTCCTCCCAGGACTGCCTTAGCTGTGTCCCATAGGTTCCGGTAGGTTGTGTTTTCAGTTTCATTGATTTTCAGGAACCTTTTAATTTTCCTCTTTTATTTCATCAGTGACCCATTCTTTATAAAGCAATTAGTTATTCAGTTTCCAGCTGTTTGCATGTTTTTGTCTTTATTTTTGTTGTTGAGTTCTAGTTTTATTGCATTGTGATCAGATAGAATGCGTGGTATAATTTCTATTTTCTTATATTTGCTGAGGCTTGCTTTGTGCCCTAGGATATGATCTATTTTGGAGAAGGTTCTGTGGGCTGCTAAGAAGAATGTATATTGTGTAGAAGTTGGATGAAATGTTCTGTAGACATCAACTAGATCCATTTGATCTATGGTATATTTTAGATCTAGTATTTCTTTATTGATTTTTTGTTTGGATGACCTATCTATTGATGATAATGTGGTGTTAGTCTCCCACGACCAATGTGTTGGAGTTAATATATGCTTTTAGGTCCTTCAGGGTATGTTTGATGAAATTGGGTGTGTTGACATTGGGTGCATATAAGTTGGTAATTGTTACTGCCTTTTGATCTATTTCCCCTTTTATTAGTGTGGAATGTCCTTCATATCTCGTTTGATCAATGTAGGTTTGAAGTCTACTTTGTCAGAGATAAGTATTGCTACTCCTGCCTGTTTTCAGGGGCTATTGTCTTGGTAAATCTTTTTCCAGCCTTTCATCCTAAGCCTATGCTTATTTCTGTCGGTGAGATGGGTCTCCTGTAAGCAACAAATTGTTGGGTCTTCCTTTTTAATCCAGTTCCTCAAACGGTGCCTACGATGGGGGAATTAAGTCCGTTAACATTAAGTGTTAGTACTGATAGGTATGTGGTGATTCCTGTCATTTAGTTGTCTTAGTTGTTTGAAGGTTTGATTGTGTGTACCTAAGTTGAGATTACTCTCTACTTTCTTGCATTTTCTTTTCCTGTAGTTTGGTAATGCCTGCCTTTTCATGGTTATGTTGGGTTTCACTTTCTGTGTGCAGAATCCCTTGAAGAATGTTTGTACTGGTGTCTTTGTGGTCATATATTGTTTTAGTTTTTGCTTATCATGGAGGACTTTTATTGCTCCATCTATTTTGAATGATAGTTTTGCTGGGTAGAGTATCCTAGGGTTGAAGTTATTTTCATTCAGTGCCTGGGAAGATCTCACCCCACGCTCTTCTTGCTTTTAATGTTTCTGTTGAGAAGTCTGCTGTGATTTTGACAGGTTTGCCTTTGTATGTTATTTGTTTTTTCTCTCTTACAGCCTTCAATACCCTTTTCAAGTCTCTGTACTTGTTGTTTTAATTATAATATGCCGTAGGGTAGTTCTAATTTAGTCAGGTCTGTTTGGTGTTCTGGAGGTCTTTTGTACCTGTATGGACATAGATTTCTCTAGATTTGGGAAGTTTTCTGTCATTATTTTGTTGAATATATTACACATTCCCTTTGCTTGCACCTCTTCTCCTTCTTCAATGCCCATGATTCTCAGGTTTGGTCTTTTGATGGAGTCAGTGAGTTCTTGCATTTTCTTTTCACAGGTCTTGAGTTGTTTAACTAATAGTTCTTCGGTTTTTCCTTTAATTACCATTTCATCTTCGAGTTCTGAGATTCTGGCTTCTGCTTGTTCTATTCTGCTGGATTGGCCTTCCGTTTTGTTTTGCAGTTCTGTTTCGTTCTTTTTCCTGAGGTTTTCCATATCCTGAGTCCCTTCCTCTTTAATATTGTCTATTTTCAACCTCAGTTCATTTATCTCTTTATTTATCGTGTTCTTTGTTTCACTTTGGTGTTTATACAGTGCTTCTATAGTTTCTTTTATTTGTTCTTGTGCTTTCTCAAATTCTCTATTTTTGCTGTCTTGGAATTTCTTGAGTGTCTCCTGTACATTTTGGTTGACCAGATCCAGTATCATCTCTATAAAATTCTTATTGATTACCTGTAGGCTTTCTTGTTTTAGATTATTCTTATGGGCTTCATTGGGTTCTTTGGCATAGTTTACCTTCGTTTTGTTGGAGTCTGGATCTAGGTATCTGTTTTCTTCCTTTCCCTCTGGTTCCTGTACTAATTTATTATTGGTGGGGAAAATGGTTTTCCTCTTTTTTCCTGTCTTCCTATCACTATCTTGCTATTGTTTCTGTCCCTATACTGTGTGTAATTCTGTATTTTCTAGCTGTAATAATAATAATGGTGATATCTAGAATGGAAGGGTGAGAGGAGAGAGAAAGAAAAGAAGGTAAAGAAAAAGGAAAAAGCAAACAAACAAGTAAAAAAAAACAGCAAAAAAAAAACCAGTGTCAAAGAAATAAATAGGGAAAGATATTGTATTAAACAACAGTAAGCTAAACAGGCATTAGACAGACAGGGACTGGATTAAAAAAAAAATCCCCAAGTTCCAATGCAATAAAGTGTCAGTCTTAATAATTTTGGAGTTAGTCCCTAGCCTCCAATTCTGGAGATAGTTTCTCAGAAGTAGTTCTGCCATCTCATCAAAGGGGAAAAAAACAAAACAAACAAAAAAATAAAACACAACAAAATATCCCAAGTTCAAATGCAGTACTGTTTCAGTAAGTCTTTTAGCATGAGGTTGTAGTTCAGTAGTTGTCTCATCAAAGGAAAAAAGAAGAAAAAAAAAGGGTCTGGAGACAGCTCTGTGAATGTCTATCTGAGGCTGTGGCTCACCTGCCCACTACTGTCAGCCAGCTGTTGCTGGAGGCTTTATTGATTGCAGATCTCAGGAGTGAGCCTAACATTCACCTAGCTCCGCAGGCTTTGTTTTTATTTAGAGTTCTCCTGGGTGCAACTGCCACTGTTACAAGTTTTCCCCTCTCCAAGCACACTGGGAGAGGTGACGCTACACCCGCCTTCTCTGGCCGGTGTTTATTTACAGTTCTGTGAGGGATTGCCCCTCCCCCCATCAGTGCTCAGGGTGCCCAGCCCTCTTTGCTGCATGTCATTTTTTTGGTTGTTGTTTATTACTCAGTTTGTTTTTTTTCTCTTTTTTCCCTGGGTGGGGGTCAGTCTGTCCAGGGGGCTATGCTGATCTGGCACAGGGTTGTTTGTGGGAGTACTGCATGCCGCTTACCTCACCTGGTGGTCTGTGTCTCTCGATCCAGTAGGAGCTGGCATCTGGTGGCATGGGAGCCCTCCTGGTTTCTCCGTTTAACGTGGAGTGGGGATGCTATGCATGGGCTGCAGGTGTGGAGGAGTTGGAGGAGTCAGAGTTTTGCCTCTTCTGAGTGGTTTTTCCTGTAAGGTGTATCTCCAGCGTCTCTCCAAGATTTTACTTTAGGAAGTACGCTTTTTGCTTCTTCCCTCTAATTGCCATCTTGGAATCTCCCTCCTTACACTTTTCTCGTTTGCCTTTCAGTTATATATATGCAGCTTTTGTTGAGTCTATTCTTTATTTTTGTGGTTTCTACCTCTTCTGTCATGTTAAAGTTACTTTTCTATTCCACATTATAATGTGGGAGGGAAAAAATGGTACTAGTATTAGAAGACTATAATTACAAGCCAGAAGACCATGGTATCTGCTCAAGTTGTCACCAATGGGAAGAAAAAGAAGCTCTGAGAATGTGTTTGAAGGTAGTGGTAAGAAGAGAAATAAAGCTGTGCGCTCATCATACCTGTGAAAGTCCAGCCTGTTCAGTACACCAGTCTACACTTTGAATCCTGCCTCCGCTCCTCCCCTTCAAGCTCCAGTAGCAGGGTGAGACTGACAGGATGGGTAAGAGCAAAAGGAGCTGGTATTAGTTCCAAAGCTGGTGCTTTTTGAGTATCTGTCTTGAGAATTGGCTTCCTTCTGTCAGGCAGTAGCCAAATGCCAGTCTTTGGTGAGGCACAAGTATAAGTTCTTTTGTATAGATCTCTCACACAGAGGTATTGCCTCTTTCACAGTTGCAACCTTTTCTGGGTAATTCCCAATCATGCCCTTCTTTCAGATCCTACTCCAGGAGTATGTCCATTGCCTTGAAGGTAGTATTTTTTTTTTTCAGTTTCCTTTTCTTTTTATTACTCCACAAACCAACCAGACCCATACATCATACTCTCCCAAACATATGTACACATAAAGCATTCACCTACTTTTATATTACTTCCTTTCCTGTTTATCTCAACCTGATAAAGTTAAGAAGGAAAGCAATTTTAGATATTTGGGAAGGAAAATATTATAAAAGTACAAAACTTGTTTAAGAAAAAAAAAAAAACATGTTCACCCAAAGAGCAATTAAATAAATTATTATGCATGATTGTGTTCCAAAGAAAAATAAAAGCAACAAATGCCATAGGGATCCATGGAAGAAACAGACCTTCAGGATGAGTGGGATTTGGTGGGACGAGGATGGGAATGATTTATCAAGTATATCCTTGTGTTGGACATTAAATTAAAGTTATTGAGATAAAGAGAGGTGATAGCTTTTGTCTTTCTTCCAATTACCTTGTTTATGGGGAAGGCCTAAACATTTAGTGAAATACTCAGTAATACAAAGGGACACATAACACATAGAGCAGGAGTTTTAGGGATTCTGAAAATGCATGAAATTTATCCCAATAAAAAAGATAAGTCCTGGGAGAGAGCTATTTGCATAGGTCAAAGGGCTCACTCATCATGATGACAGCCTTCTCTCACCCTACAAACTCAGACAGTTGGCATCCAAGCACAAGATTCTGCCTACTTGGGTATACTGTTTCTGGTTTTCAAAACAATAATTTAGGTTCTTTTAGATACAATGAGTTACAAACCATACTCTGTGAGTTTCTAATCTGACAGTACTTTCTCATGAAAGAGATGATCAACAAACAAATAGACAAACAAAGAACTGTAAGGGAACAATAATAATTCCTGGTAGGTTTTTAGTTGGGATTGATGCCTATTACAAATGCAGATTAACAGGAGAAAAACAAGCAAATTGATTAACATGTTATTTCTTATACACACAGAAGATAGGAAGAGAATGAGTTGTTTTCAAAGAGATGGCTTTGAATTCCAGCTTACACAGCATTTTACATTTACAAAGAATAGTAAGTTTTTATTGAAATGACAATAGAAAGGAAAAGAATTTTGAGACTCTGTGTACAGCAACTTGAGGAAGAGTAAACAAATGGCAGATAAAGTCTACTCAGCAAAGTCTGCTAGTATAAATTCCTTTGTATTATCTGTAGGGCGTTAACTTTTCTTCTGTCTGGTGATGGTGAGGTGACCAGTGTACCTTTTGTCTTTTTTTTTTAATCATATTTTACTCATGTGTGCATACATTGTTTGGGTAGTGTCTGTACCCCACTCCCCACTGCTGGGCAGAACCTGTTCCACCCTCTTGTGTATCTGATTTTGTTGAAGAGAAAACATAGGAGATAATAAGAAAGACATAGCATTTTTGCTAGTTTGAGATAAAGATAGTTATACACAGAGATTCCTAACATTGCTTCCATGTACATGTGTATGGCAACCCACATTGGTTCAACTCTACCAGACCTCTTCACTACTTCCGAGTCTGAACATAATCCTTCCAATATGGTGCAGCATTGACTCCCTCCAATCAAGCCCCCTGGGGGATAGGGGATGGGAGAGGGGACACCAGGTGCTTCCTCCCTTCCAAATGATATAAATAGAGGCTTCTTCCACTGCTTCCCTTTCTACCTACCCTGCCATGTGGACAACTTCAATCAGTGTCTTGCCTTCGTTATATTGAAGTTAGTTAGGACCAGCATTTTGATCTCTGCCCCATACTTTAACAGGGCAGCAGAGGTTCTCCCAAGACTCTTCTGTGCTCAGACTGGAAGGAGGCAGTCTGTTAAGTTTCTCTAGCTTGGCAGTCATCCAGCTTGGAGAAGTAGATACCAGGGTCCCCCTTTTACAGACATCCCCATCTCTGTGAGAGTTCTTCTGGAACATATCTACTCCTGTGAATGCCCTCCTGTCTAGTCTCTACTTTTTTCTTATTCAGGCTGTTAAAGAGTGTGAGAGGCCAGGATTGTGGTCTTCAGCAAGTCCTGCAGAGGTGTGCCTAGCACCTCTGTTTAGCATTTATTGCTATTAAATTTTGCCTCAGTTTAAATACTAAAATGATAGGAAAGTTCCCTATGGCATGGAGTTATTTTGTGTTATGGAGGTATCATATGATGAAAAGATTAAGTTTTTTTTCCCTTGAAAATGAATTATCAGTTATTACATATACTTTTGGATTAGCGTTTTACCTTTCTGATAGTGGCCCAAGCCATCAATAAATTGATATTCATTTTTTCTAGAGGTGTAACCCCATTACAATACAAAGAAAAAGTTATATCAAAGGAGCATTTGGTATTACAAAACTATTTATAAGTCACAGTGTGCAGTCCTTCAAAGCAGTATTTTGTTGATCTTAGTGACAACAAATTCAATATATCTAATAATACTGCATAGCAGTCCTTCATTCTCTCTCCCGTTGATCTGACAGTCACACTTTAATGAAACCTTATTTTTTATACTATTTGCATTGTAGATCAGGAATGAAGAGCTGAGTTTGCTTAAGCAATAGCTCTGCTGTTCATACCTTTATAGTCTTCCATTTAAAAGTAATTACCCTTCAACCACCCTTACCTCTTTCCACTTCCTACATTCAAACCACCTAAATAAAATATATACATGACTCACCCACCACACATCAGAATACAGCAACAGTCAGGACCCAGAAGATCATAGAATAGTGTGTGTATAACCCTTTCCTCTTCATTCATTCAGCATATTGATCCTCTACTGTGGGCCATAACCCTGCTAGGCAATATAGTTGATTTTGCTCATTTATTTACTAGAGGGAGGTAAAGAATGAGATTTGTTTTAACTCAAGTTCTATAAAATTGAAATGTTATTTCTGGCTAACAAAGATATTGTAACAAGTCTTTTGGTATCTCATTGGCTTGTAGCCTATAATTCTCTGTTGGAATACATCTACACATGGATTGGTTTTAAATGGCTTTCAGCAGTTTACTGCAGGGCCATCTGGCCATTTGCTGTCTGTACTCCCAAACTAACTTTCAGTTCTAGAATAATATGGCTTTTTGACACCCTTAGGACTTAGTTATGCCCTGGCATACATGATTGAAGTACTAAATGTGTATAAATGTGAGCATGTGTTCAGGTGATACATGCAGTACTTTAAAATAGCCCATGCTAGCCAGATGCAAACTTTCAGTACAAAATGATTACTTTTTTAACATTGAAGAAATTTTTTATATTATACGAGAATTCCATTGAGTAATTACTTTCTCTAGGACATTTACTTTATATTAAAGATACACAGCTTCAATTTATATCCAGTTTAGTATTTAAGGAGATATTTGTACCTTTCTGTGCCTATGATCCACAATAATATTTGATGGAAACTATGAATGGATATAAATCTCTACTGAGAGTATTTGCCCATATTGATAAATCCACTGTTCAAAGAAAGGATATTTCAAGGTGGAAAGTAAAAACTTCCTCTATAAATAATAAATAATGTTGAGCCTCATAATAATGTTCACCACATCTGAAAGAGAACCATGGATTGTAGCAATCTTTAAAGAGCCAACATTCTATTTCTTTAAAAAGCTTAGAAGAGGTAATGTCAGTCTTACATTGTTGACATGTCTGATTTTCTTGTAATGCTTTTTCTTGTAATAGCCGAAATTTGAATTTGAGTGTTTACTCAATAAATACATGCTGGTTGCCTAATAGCTTAAATAAATATATGATATATGTATCTTAAAGTTAAAAATCTGGTGAGGAGGGTTTTTAAAAAAAATTTTGTGTGTTTATGGAGAGATCAAACTTAATATTCAAACCTCTTTCTCTTGTCTTCCTTGGGTGTATCTATAGTTCTTGCCAGGCATGCTGAGAATTTCTTAAAAGTGGATTTATCATGTTTACCAAAATGGAAGAAGAGATTGATGATAGTAAAGAGATTTTATGATTTTTAAAGGATAAGAATCCAACATATGTCTAACAGGAGTTCTAGAATTAGAAAATTAGAAAAAAAAAATTAAGGTAATTTTAAAGAAGATTTCTGCATTAAGATTCCAAAGATTTTAAAAATTAAGAAATTTCATGTAACAGATGTGTTTAGTTGAAAAGGTCAGAGAGAACAAAAGAAGGTTTACAATAAAGACCCAAATTCTCTTCCCCAGTTCTCACCACTTACAAGCTCCTCAGAGCCTGTTGATTTAGTTAGATCTCTTACACATATGCACTCACTTTTCCTCATCCTAGCCTTGCAAAATGATTATATCTCAACTTTTAGCTAAATAAATATTCTGTGTTTACAGCATTATTGCCATGTAAAAAGTGTTCCCTGCTGAGCTTCATTGTGCTCTATGATTAGGTTTCTTTTCCTGAATAACTCTTCATTTTTCCTGGAGCTTATTATTGCTTTGATTTTATTAGCTTAGTGTCACTATCACAAATCCATTCCCAAGCTCTGCCATATCAACAAGTCTGTCATTTCTGGATTCTTTTCTTGTCCATTCCTGGAGGCCTCAATTTTCCAGCCCTGTTTTTGCTTTCTGGGCCCTTGCATCAACTATGTCCTATAATCTCTTGCTTGGTTTACTTTCTCCTTTTAGTGGAATATATCTACTAGTACCTCCTCAAGAAAGGGTACATAAGAACTAAAAGATTTTAAGAAATTTCATGTCTGAAAATGACCAAAGCCTATCTCACAGTTGATTGATATTGAACTCTCACTGAAAATCATTTCCCTCAAAAGTTTAAGGTCATATTTCATTATTTTCTGCTTTTTGACTTCCTCTTAATGTCTGACTCATTTATTTCTGACTCCTTGCATGTGACCTCCCTTATTTCCTCACCAGAAGGTTATTCATATCTTACCCTAGAATTCTGAAATTACCTAATGATTGTCCTTGATTTAATTTTCATTCCTTTCTTTAATTGGGTACTCAATTTCATCAATACGGCGAATTTTTCTATATTTTTCTCTGGCTATCTCTCACTACAATTTTCTTACCACTTAATTTCTTCAACTCCGTGTAACCTCAGAGTGACCTAATATTAACTCTTCTCTTTGTTGTTAATGTTGTTGTTCTGCTTTCTATAAAATTTTCTCAACTGTATCTCCCAGCCTTTCTATTGAGTTTTTTTCCTCAGTTACGTTATTTTGAATTATTACTACTTGTTCTTGTTCTTGAATGACCTTTCTGTGCATCTTGTTCCCTTTTGTCCTCCTCTACAGATACAAGATCTTTTTTTTTCTTTTGTAATTACTGGAATTTGAACTCAGGGCCTTGTGCTTGCTATGCAAGCACTCTCACACTTGAGCTATACCTCCAGTCCTGCAAAATCTTATCATTATGGATAGTATAAGAATTTAAATAAGTTTTCTTCTGTTATCCAAATTTTCACAGTTTCTTCCAAGTTCTCTTTATCCCCATCTTTGCTTTGTTTTGTTTATTGCATGTTAAAAGTTTTCCTAAACTATCTGTCCATTCATACTTGAGAGCAGGACTCTGAAAGATTATTAGAAGGTCTCTGTTCAGAGACAGGGTTTGTTGATTGTTAATCTTTCTTATAAAAGAAGCAGGGATTCCCTTGTTTCCTGTTGTATCACTCACATATCAGTTTTGCTACATCATTCTAGTTAGTTTCCAAAAAGTTTCCTATAGTCTTTTAGAAGGGGAATCTCAGGCTGTCTGAGTGTCAAATAAGGGAAGGAAGTGTTGGAGGTATGACTAATGAATGGGCATGCTTTCATTTCATTTCATTTCATTTACTCTTGCCTTTGACCTTGCCTTGTAACAGGTCTACCCCCTCTTGTTAGGGAACTGCCTTTCTTCTGTTGAGATGGTGGCTAGAGGTAGAAAGGATAGAGTTACCTGGCTCCAATGGAAGGAGATGGGTGTCAAGAGGGTTGATACCACTTTACATAGAATTGCTTCTATTCTGCTTCTGTTTTGCTCTGCAACCATACCTCCATGGTACCTAGAGTGACCAAATCCTGAGCCTGTTGGAACTTCTGTGGAGCCCATGAGATCCTTGGATAACAACACAAACCACACAAAATCACATGTTTATAGACACTTTCTTCCTCTCCTTTTCTGTTCAGTACTACTCATTGATCTGCTTTCCACTTTTTGAAATTTGATTAACATTTCTATTAAAATGTTTTTCTTTTTTTTTTTGTCCTTACGAGTCTCTGCCTTTAAAAAATTCCCTTTCCATTATTTTATCACAGATTCAAAAAACAGATGTTAACATTATTACTTGCAGTGCCACATTTGCCCCAATCGATACCTCACACTATAACTGAATGTTTACTTACACCCAGTCTGACCCTAAACTTCTCAAAGGACTATGAACCCCTTCATTGGATTATTAAGAGAAGAAAGTCCATCCCTTGCTTATTTCTTGTCTTTTGTTCCTTCCCATCCTACATTCCCTTTATCCTCCACCCACTCAATGCTCTGGCCATATTTTGCTTTTTGCCTGTCAATCATGTTCTGTCAAGTCCTGAACCCTTCACACATGGAATTATTCTTAGCACAGCTCTATTAGTTAGTTTTTTGTTGCTATGATGAAATAGCTGAGGCAGCTGCCTTATAAAAAGAAGGTTTATTAAACACACAGTTTTGAAGATTCAGAGTTTAAGATAAAGTGTCCCCAATGGTTTGGCTTATGCTGAGGGTAGCAAATGGTAGCACATCATGATGGGAATATATAGCAAATGGGCCATAGCTTAAGCCAGAGAAAGAAGGAGATTAGGGCCAAACTGAGGCTTTTATAGTAATTGTCTTGCAAGAACTACCAAAGGATCCCATAAGAACTGCCTTGTGAGGGCAGCCCCAATGACCTAAGGACTTTCCATTAAGTTCCAGCTCCCATAGGTTCTACTACTTCCCAGTAGCACCACCCTGGGGACTAGCCTTTATCATACAGTCCTTTGGAGACACACAACATCCAAACCATACTTCTAATCATCATTGAGGTCTCTGTTAAATATTACCTTCTCTATGCACCTTCCCTGGTGCCTGCTTCCTCTCCAGCCCCCTTGTATCTTTGCATCCAATTCTTTCCTGACAGGAGCGCCTACCACATTGGATTATTCCATGAAGGCACTTGGCTGGTTTTTATTATTATTATTATTATTATTATTATTATTATTCATTTATTCACATGTGCATACATTGTTTGGGTCATTTTTCCCCCTGCCCCCCTCTTCTACCCTCTCCCCTCTTCCCTCTTCACTTCCAGGCAGAACCTGTCCTGCCTTTATCACTAGTTTTGTTGAAGAAAAGACACAAGCATAATAAGGAAGACAAAGTGTTTTTGCTACTTGAGTTGAGGATAGCTATCCAGAAATATTCCTAGCATTGCTTTCATGTACACGTTATGACCCATGTTGATTCATCTCTAACTGATCTTTACCCTGGTTACTGATCCCCTTCTCATGATAACCTCTGTAGCTTTAAGGTTTCTGTATTAGCTCCTCTGGAGTGAGGACATCAAATGCTTTCATGTTTTGGGTTTTCTACCTCTTTCTATATCACCCATATGTGCTCTCCCCTTGTCATGTGATCCCAGTCCAACCACATTGCTGCATTTGCCCTAGATCTAAAGTCTGCATATAAGGAAGAATATATGATTTTTGGTCTTCTGAGCTTGACTGACCTCACTCAGAATGATATTCTGTAATTCCATCCATTTAACTGCAAATAATAAGATTTCATTCTTCTTCATGGCTGAGTAAAATTCCATTGTGTACGAGTACCACATTTTCTTGATCCATTCATCAATAGTGGGGCATCTTGGTTGTTTCCACAACTTGACTATTGTGAATAGTGCTGCAATAAATATGGGTGTGCAGGTGGCCCTGGAGTAACCTGTGTTGCATTCCTTTGGGTATATCCCCAGCAGTGGGATTGCTGGATCATATGGCAGGTCTATGTTTAGATTTTTAAGAAGGCTCCAAATTTATTTCCAGAGTGGTTGTACCAGCTTGCATTCCCACCAACAGTGGATTAGGGTTCCTTTTTCCCCACATCCTCGCCAACACATGTTGTTGGTGTTGCTTTTTATGATGGCTGTTCTAACGGGGTGAGGTGGAATCTTAGTGTGGTTTTGATTTGCATTTCCTTTATGGCTAGAGATGGTGAGCATTTTTTCATGTGCTTTTTTGCCATTTGAGTTTCTTCTTTTGAGAATGTTCTGTTTAGTTCATGTGCCCGTTTCTTTATTGGTTCCTTAATTTTGGGAGAGTTTAGTTTTTTGAGTTCCCTGTATATCTGGTTATCGGTCCTTTGATGTATAGTTGGCAAATATTTTCTCTCACTCTGTGGGTGGTCTCTTCAGTTTAGGGACCATTTCTTTTGTTGTGCAGAAGCTTTTTAATTTTATGAAATCCCATTTGTCCATCCTTTCTCTTAGTTGCGGGGCTCCTGGGATTCTGTTGAGGAAGTCCTTGCCTATAACTATTACTTCCAGAGTGTTTCCTGCTCCTTCCTGTAGTAACTTCAGAGTTTCAGGTCTGATATTTAGATCCTTGATCCATTTTGAGTTGATACTAGTACAGGGAGATAGACATGGATCTAGTTTTAGTTTCTTGCAGATGGATAACCACTTTTCCTAGCAACATGTGATGAAGAGGCTTAACTCAGTAAAATCAGAAATGCAGAACAGGAGATAACAACAAACACCACGAAATCCAGGAAATCATCAGAGACTACTTTGAGAGCCTATACTCTAATAAATTTGAATATCTTGAAGAAATAGACAAATTTCTACATACTTAAGACCATCCAAAAGTGAACCAAGAGGACATTAATCACCTGAATAGATCTGTAACACAAAAAGAAATTGAAGCAGCAATCAAGAGCCTCCCCGCCTCCCAAAAAAGAAAAGTCCAGGACCTGATGGATTCACTGCTGAATTCTATCAGACATTTAAAGAAGAACTAATACCAACTCTCCTTAAACTGTTCCATGAAATAGAAATGGAAGGAAAACTGCCAAACTCATTTTATGAAGCAAATATTGCTCTCATCCCAAAACCGGACAAAGACACCTCCAAAAAAGAGAACTATAGGCCATTGTCCTTAATGAATCTCGATGCAGAAATCCTTAATAAAATAATGGCAAACCAAATCCAACAACACATCAGAAAGATCATCCACCATGACCAAGTCAGTTTTATCCCAGGGATGCAGGGGTGGTTCAACATATGCAGATCTATAAATGTAATACAGCACATCAATAGAAGAAAGACAAAAACCACTTAATCATTTCAATAGATGCAGAAAAAGCCTTCAACAAGATCCAACACCGTTTCATGATAAAAGCTCTAAGAAAACTAGGAATAGAAGGAATGTACCTCAACATTGTAAAGGCTGTTTATGATAAACCTACAGCCAACATCATACTTAACGGTGAAAAATTGAAACTGTTCCCCCTGAAATCAGGAATGAGGCAAGGGTGCCCACTGCCCCCACTCCTATTCAACATAGTACTGGAATTTCTAGCCAGAGCAATTAGGCAAGAAGAAGAAGTAAAAGGAATACAAATAGGTAAAGAAACTGTCAAAATATCCTTATTTGTAGATGATGTGATTCTATACCTTAAAGACCCAAAAACTCTTAGACACCATAAACAGCTATAGTAAGGTGGCAGGATACAAAATCAACCTACAAAAATCATCAGATTTTCTATACACCAACAATGAATAAACTGAGAAGGAATATATGGAAATAATTCCATTCATAATAGCCTCAAAAAAAAATCAAGTACCTAGGAGTAAATTTAACAAAAGACGTGAATGAACTCTACAAGGAGAATTACAAACTCCTGAAGAAAGAGATCAAGGAAGACTTCAGAAGATGGAAAGATCTCCCGTGCTCATGGATTGATAGAATCAACATAGTAAAAATGGCTATACTACCTAAAGCAATCTGCATGTTTAATGCAATTCCCATCAAAATCCCAATGACTTACATCACAGAGATTGAAAAATCTACTCTAAAGTCCATTTGGAAGCACAATAGACTGCAAATAGCCAAGGCAAAACTCAGCAAAAAAAGCAATGCTGGAGTTATCACAATACCCGACTTCAAACTATATTACAAAGCAATAGCAAGAAAAACAGCATGGTACTGGCATAAAAACAGACATGAAGACCAGTAGAACAGAATAGAAGATCCAGATATGAATCCACACAACTATACACACCTCATTGCACTTGGCTGTTTTACCTGACACATAGCACTCTAACTTTTTGTTGAATGGTAAAATGAACCTTTTTCTTCGAACCTTTTTCACTCAGTATTTAAGACCTTTCTTTACCTTCAAACCTTGAGTAAATTCTAGTAGTAGACCAGCGTGTCAGATATTTCAAATTTATCCATCATATTTTTACTTCCTACTTTGCAAATTTAGTAATACTAGAAAGATAGAAAACCTGATATAGAAAGTAGAAGTGTTGTACACTTATATTTGTATACTTAAAGATTTTATTTCAAATGTAAAATTAACAAGTTTGTATCTTCTAATATAGTTCTAAGTAAGGCTAATTTCTGTGGCTTAAAAATTAGATAGTAACATAATCATAACTTCAGTGAGGCAGTATGTGGAGTCATCGCATTTAATGTGGGAGCAAAAAAGAGTGATTATACTAGGAGTTGAACTTGCTAATTTTGATTTATGCAAGTTGTGGATAGGCAAATGAAAAAGGAAAAAAAAGACTGGATTTTTTATGCCTTCCTGTTCATTACTCAAAAATTTGGAAACTCAAAAGTGTTTACATTTTCTGGTCTTATTTTCCTGGTTTACGTAGTTTTAAGAAGGGAAAAGATGAAATCACTCAGAAAAATGAAGGAATATAAAACAATGAAAAGTAAAAGGGAAAAAAAAGTACTGTAGGAAAGAAATAATAAAAGGGAATGAATGTATTTTGTTTGATTTATAATGGGTCTTTTGTAATTAATGTGCCTCTAGGTATGAATATATATGTATACATATTTACATATATTTATGTATATATATTTGATTAGTATAAAATACTAATCAAATGGGAAGATGATAACATACTAAAAGTGCCTGCTCTAAATGGATTTCCAAAGTGTAGCTTGTAAGAGGTAGTAACAAGAAAAATACATCTTAAAGCATGGGAGAGCCACAGCCTCTGCACGAATACCTCCTCTCCTCCGCTACCTCGGCTATCACAGGCTGCCTGCTGACTTGGGGAATCTTTTTTCCCTGTGTCCTTTGCCACCCTTGCTTGCATCATGCAGAACTGTGGTCTGGAATTACAGATGAAACATGAAGAAGGGTCTTCTGATTAGAAAAGGAAGAAAAAGAACATTTCAGGACTCTGAAAAACAACACTTAGACCTTTAAGTGTTGTACTAGAAAATCTTCAGTAATGGATCCAAGGTAAGGACAATATTGTCCCCAATATCGCTCAACTAGAAGATTCTTAGAGAACACAATTCCAGTGTTCTTTGGCTCTTTGTTGGTTCCTTTTATTTCTCTGTTCTTCCTGGAAAAGTCATGGTTTGTGAAATTTATTGCATTACAGAACACATGTCTATTAAAATACAAGATGAACTTGTCATTTTCTGGTGGTGGTAGATATATAACCCAAAGCAGAAGCAACCTGCTGGTTGCTGGTGGCTCATGTTAGTAATCTTATCTACTTGGGAGGCAGAGATCACAGGGATGCCAGTAATGGGCAAATAACTTTAGCTGCAGTTCTAGAAGAAGTCCTAATGATGTCAATAGAGGAACTAATGCAGAGAACAAATGGACCAACAATGAGAATCACAAAGAGGAATCTTGAAAGAAATCTTCTATAGGAAGATCTGAAAGAAGAACTTCAAAAAGTGTCTAGGAAAGGTTCAGAGGGTGTGGTGGCTCACATGACTTCATCTGAATGACTCTGATTCAATTATGGTGTCAGAACAAAGTTAGCCTTCAGCTGAGTGCTGGCAGAATACGTATAAATTGCTTAACAACTATTCACTTCTCTCTGATCTAGCAGGAACACTGGAAAAATCTTCAGAAACATTTGGACCATCAGGAGTTTGCAACCCTAAAGAGCCAACATGTAAAGCTGTGTTAGAGAATGAACAAGGCAATAGCAGTTTGGCTATGACTCAGAGGCAAAGTCACTTGATGACTTCTGAACCTCAGCATATTACTCTAATAGTGTTTGAGATTGATGTGATGCGCCACACACACCTAGAAGCAGATACTGATGAGCTAACGATGGAATCAGACCTGAAGAAGATCCTTAGCTGTTTCACTCTTACAGAAAAAAATGACAGCCATAGTCTATGAAAGACTAGGGTAGCAACCTGCTACCTTCTGAAAAAAACACCAAGCGTTAATCAAACTCCTATTGAAACAAATGAATTTCCTCCATTATCAGAAGGCTTAGAGAAGAAGCCTGTTGTTCTTCAATTCAGTGCTGTTAAGTGGGATTGCCATTGGAGCAGCACTTTCACAATGTCTGAAAGCAGAATGCAAGATGGGAAGAATGTGAAGTCTTGGAATGACAGATAGGAATCTACACGGCTATGCCTACCTGACTTTTGATAAAGGCATATGATGGAGAAAAGACAGCCACTTCAACAAATGTTTCTGGGAAAACCAGTTATCTGCATGCAGAAAACTGAAACTAGATCCATGTCTTTCACCCTTACAAAGTGATTAACTTAAAGTAGATTAAGGACTTTAAAATAAGACCTGAAACTTTGAAGCTAGTACAGGGAATACATTGAAATTAATAGGCATAGGCAAAGACTCCCTAAATTGCACCCAATGGCTCAGTAAGAGAATGAATTGGCAAATGGGATTGATAACCAGAATATACAGGGAGCTCAAAAAACAAAACTCCGAAAAATTAATGACCCAATGAAGAAATGGACAAATGAACTACCTGAACAGAGCAAACACCTCATGAAGAAATGCTCAACATCCCTGGCCATAAGTCTAAAACACTTTAAGATTCCACCTCACTGTATTAGAATGGCTACCATCAAGAACACAACAACAAATGTTGCTAAGGAACTGGGGGAAAAGGAACCCTCATATGCTGCTGGTAGGAATGTCAATTAGTATAACCACCATGTAAAACACAATATGGAGTCTCCTCAAAAAACTAAAAATAGAACTGCCATATGATCCAGCAAGTCCATTCCTAGGGATATACCCAAAAGAATGTAAGTTAAGTTGGTTACAGTAAAGGCACCTGTACACCCATGTTTATCACAGCATTATTCACAACAGCTAAGCTATGGAAACAACCAAGTTGCCTCACTACTGATGAATGGATTGAGAAAATGTGATATTTATCTACAATGGAATTTTATTCAGCCACAAAGAAGAATGAAATTTTGTCATTTGCAGGTAAATGACTGGAGCTGGAGAACATGATCTGAAGTGAAGTTAATCAGGTTCAAAAGGCCAAAAGTGCATGTTTTCTCTCATATGTGCAATTATGGACCTAATTCAAATACAGAAATATTAGGAAAAACAGGTCACGCTAACAGGAGATCACATTCGAAAGGGGGAGAGTAAAAGAAAGAAGTCAAGAAGGTGAATATGATTAATGTACTCTCTATACAGGAATGAATATAGAATTTTTTTACCTGTCAAAAGTACCATAACAAGGGAACCAAGCTAGAAAGAAGAAAAATAAAAGGAGATGAACCAATTCAGGTTATAATACCTAGAAATGTTGCAAGGAAACTCTCTGTGTAGCTGTCTTAAGCAAACAAAAATGTCAATTTTTTTCTTTTAAAAAATTGGAGAACAGGTGGGTGGAACATGTCCTTCCTGGGGGTTTGGTACCAGTGGGAGTGGGGAAGAGGTGGGGAAAGGGCGTGGAAGGGTGAATATAGTGCAAATACTGTTGTAAACATGCATGTAAATGGAAAAATGATACATGTTGAATCTGTTCCAGGAATGAGGGAGTTGGTAAAGGACAACGATCGAGGAGGTGAATTTAAGTATGATATATTTGATATATTGTAAGAACTTTTGTTAATGCTACAATGTACCCCACCCAGCAGAACAATAAAAAAAATAGTTAACCTTAAAAAAAGAAAAAAAGAAAGCATGGGTCACTCTGGTTAGCAAAGTGGGCTTCATTATTAAAGAGTGAGCAGACTCTTACTCTAGTCTTTATAATGTTGACTGTTTAGTAACAATGAAATATAGTTATGATTGTCACCATTTTTACCAGTTACACAAATAATGGTCAGGGCTAGGCAGGGTGGAAATCAGGGTCATTGTTCAAGGCTAGCCCTGTCAAAAACTTCACAAGACCCCATCTCAACAAATGGCTAGATGCAATGGTACACACCTGTTGTCCCTTCTACTAGGAGAAGCATAAATAAGAAGATTGTGGTTTAGGTGAGTTTGGGCATAAAGCAAGAATGTGTCTCAAAAATAACCAAAGCCAAAGGGCTGGAGGTGTGGCTCAAGTGGTAGAGCACTTGCCTAGCAAGTACTAGTTTATAGGTACGCCTGCCATTATTGCCACCCAAAAAATCAAATCAAATAATGGTCAATATTAACTGAGTTTTTACCTTGTGCCAACCAACATGGAAATGTAACTTGGCAAGGCCATATTATTATTTCCTTATCACTGGTGAGTTAGCTGGTACTTAAAAGACTCTTTTCCCCAGTTTAGCTAAAAAGTGGTGGGAAACTAAATTTGAAACCAGATAGCGTGCCTGGTGCCCTGCTTTCTGTTTATGCCAGTTGCCTTTTAATAATAAGATAAACATTAGACTTGATTTAATGTTTGAACCTTATTTCTGTGAGAAGTGTAAAACTGGCTCCATTCTCATTTAACAGATGAGAGGACTCAGGGTTAGAGAGACTAAGTGACTGTATTCACAACCAAACAAATTTTTAAGAAAATTTCCTTCCCTGAAACTCAATTCACTATTCTTTTTTGTTTTAGTTTTCAAAAAGGGAACATTTTGAATTCAAAATAAAGCTCACATTTTCTCTTTTTTATTCCCCAAATTCTCTCAGTTTTGATACTCCTTATTTTACAGTATTTTCTTTTTGTCACTGTCTGTCAACATAGATATAGTACCTACTATTTCAGGAAATCTCATCCATCATGGTGTTGTCCCTGCCCCCTGTTTGTCCACTACAGTGTCCAAGTAAGTCATGTTGTGCTGAAAAGGAGACTGTCCAATGGAAACACTGTCCTAGGAGGATTCTTAAATTTATTTGGAAAGAAGAAAGTGACCTTTTCATCAATATCTGTTCATTTTCCATCCTGATTTTTAACCTCCCATGGCTTCCCCAAAACAAATAATTAAAATGATCATGAGATAGAATACATGTTTAGAGACCATGTTCAGAGTTTTCTTTAGTGCTTTAGTAATACTGCGGGAGATACGGGATTCCTTTAAAGAGAACATTTACATGCAACAAAAAGGTAAAAATCATTTGTACATTGTGAAATGCTCTTTCCTTTTGCTTGAAAAAGATTACTTCAAATCCACATTAGGGAAACTTTTGTATTTATGGATCATTCATCATTAAATTAAATGAGGCGAATAAAAGCTTTGACATTTTGTTTCTGAGTTAAAAAGTAGGAAGAAAATGAGGAGCACATCATAAAGCTTAAAAAAAGTTACATTATTTGAGTGGTGGAGTCAGTACACATAGTTTAATTTAAAGATGATATAGGCAGTTTATCATTTCAGGGCCTAAGAGACCAAAATACGTAATACTTCAGAAATACAGACACAACTTCTTGCACGTGGAAGGAGATTAAACATTTGTTGAATGAATATTTTTGACTGAATCAATACAGTGACTTTATTCACTGGCTGACTATCACCTTAGGAACAACTCCATAAGTATGAGTACTACCTGGAGAAACAAAGGAACAGAAAGATCCATGGTGTAAGCGGCAGGTGGAGTAATAACCTGGTCAATAAGAAAGTAGCTTAAGGACCTTAGGGAATTGACCACCTGTGGATAGAGACTGCTCAGAAGGGAAGATAGGAGAGTAAAGATTCTCTTTTTGCAGTTTAGCCTATGTCTTTACCAGTGTTGAATTACTAAGAGTAAACCCTGTGTGAACCAGAAAGTTTAGTTGTTATCTTAGAAAGCATTTGGAGGGGAGGTGTGGGGAGAGTGAGAAGTGAATGTTAGCAAGGGTGGCTCTAGTTTTGATAAACATTTGTTCTAGCAATATTCAATGTAGTTTTTCTTATTCTCAGACATTCATAAGGACTTAAATTTTCTGTGTGGGGGAATTATATCTTAAAGGGATTTTATGAAACTGGGTAAGATAAACTGTTCATATAAGTAGGTAGTTAAATTAGCAATGTATACAATCTAAAATACTTTGAGATAATGGAAAATTGAGGCAGGATTATTTAAGGAAATAATACTAATCACATACACTGCGTTGCCAGAAGAGGCATCTAAGCAAATGATATAATTGAGGTTATCTGGAAAGTGTTCAGAAATTACTCTTAGAAATCGGGTGGCAAATAAAAATGAGAAGGAATAGGTACATGGGAACAGACTATCATTTCCTTGTGATAGCCAGTATGTCCCAGCTATTTAAAGGATAGACATCAGGATATGATGAACCTTTAAAACAGGACAAAGGAATTAAAAATTTGTCTTTTTGACAGTCTTCAGTGAAAAATCATATCTTCACTAAGTGTCTCATCTCTGGCACCAGGCATGCTAATGAGGCTAGTCAGGTAAGCTCAAATTTTCTCTCAGTTTCAGCATACATTTCTCAGACCAAAAGAAGGAGGGTTTGCTTGTTAGTTTTAACTGCAGCTGATTTCTGTGGACCCTGTTTTTCTATCTTGTCACAAATTCTTTTTTGTCTAAGCCTAGTATCCTCTCAGAGATTGCTGTCAGTACTTCATGTTGACTTTGAAAATTTGCACTATGGGAGACAGAATTTGTTTCAGGCACTAAACATTGGACATTGAAACAACATGACCTAACCAGCTGTGGTGGTGGTGAATGTTTGTTCCTCCAAAGCATTTGTATTACATGCATGTGGATTGTGATTATTTCCCCCATGGTGTGGATTTATTTAAATAACACAGGAGATTCTTATTGAAATGACCTTCAGAGACATGTCACCTATTTCATGAATATTAGCCCTCAGCCTTCATCAGTAAAGAAGAGCATGCAGCCATACTCCAACCAACCAACCAACCAATCAAGGAACCAACCAACCAACCACCTAACCAAGTGTCAGTCTTTCTGTTTAATGTTGTGACTTCCAAACATATAGTTTTAATTATGGTTGATTTCCTTGCTTGTGATTCATTTATTTAGCAAAGATAGTATGGCAGGAGGAATAGATAGTATATTTGAATACTCTATCAAGATTTTTACTTTCATACTTTCTAGGTTTATATAAATCTGCTCACCATACAATTGATATTTTTGACAGTGTGGGTTAACATGTTTTTTTAATAATCTTTACTATTTGCTTATGTGACTAAATTCTAAACATGTTAGTTTTTAATTAATTTCCAATGCATTGTTTGGTAACAATGAACAATTTTGTTGTAAATCACCCAAGACCTTAGATCACTGAACTATCTCAATTTGCTTTCTATCCAAAAATCTATAGAACCCACTTTGATAAAAGTGGTTGATTTTTTTTTTTTTTGGCAGTATTAGGGTTTGAACTCAGGGCCTCATGCTTGCTAGACAGGCGCTCTTACCACTAGAGCTACTCTGCCAGCCTGATTTTTTTTTTTCTACTATCATTTGTGTTAGCCTTGAACCTTCTTTTTCTGTTACTTTTTTCAGATTCTTCTTCTTTCAGGCTTCCTTTTGTCTATTAATATGTCATGTTGGTGTATGGCCCCTGGGTTGGGTTTCATCATTTCCTCTTGTGAATGCATTTTCCCATTCCTTCTGCCATCTCTGCTACATAAAATATGCCATCACTAATCTGGCTTCCCTGTGCTTTTCAGATACTAGCTGTGTACCTCCTGGGGTCTCAAGTAGCATTTCCCAGAGTGTCCTTTGTTAATCATTAGTTATTTGGGGGGGAAGGTGGGAGGTACTGGGGTTTGAACTTAGGGCCTCATACTTGCTAGGCAGGCTCTCTACCTCTTGTGCCACTCCACTAGCCCTGTCATTAGTTCTTAAGGCACCTCTTTTGAGATGTTTCTTGTTCCGTACAATGTTAAGTTTGGGAAACTAATCATATCCCCATTATATAATAGGTACTCAAGAAATAATTATTGAACAAAATTATAGGTGAATGAACAATTTCTAGTACTCAGTAGCATGTACTTTGAAAAGCTCTATAATGAAGCTTTTAATTTTGTTTAACAGAACAGCTCCTACACTTGTTTTCTTGTAAAACATTGTCTGGTGTAGCATCTACATGTGTCCCATGGAATTAGTGTTGTGGAAAACACGCCTTGTGAAACTGTGACCTAAATAATACAAAGCAGTAGCCATACCACTCCTTCTTATCAGCTCCCTCTCCTGCATATGGCCTACCCCATATGCAGCCTGGTTCCCTTTTTCAGTTGCTAACACTCTCCTGTCTCTTCATTGACTCAAATTTGGAACAACCTTTGATCACTTAAGCTTTCTCTTTCTTTCTTTTTCTTTGATCATCTACCAATTTGCATCATGTTTAATCACCTACTGTCTTTCACATCTGTTTTCAGAAGCAAGACTATTGATAATCTTTGTCTTGGGCATTTATTTATAAGGTTGTATGGGTTGAACTAACCATATCAAGTACTTGTTATTAAAATCTCAAAAAGACATTTTGAGCAGTGTATCCCATCATGAGTACACGTCAGCTATGACATTCCCTTCAGAAACACATTAATCAACATGCATATATCTTTCCTTACTTTTACCCTATTATCTTCCTCTTCACTACCTCTCTTGGTCAGCTACATACAGTCTTAGTTTCTCAACTCAACAGAAATAAACAAAGGTGTTTAGGGAGTTTCCTTTGCTTACCATCTTTCTTGGCATCATTTAAAATTTCTCTCAAATCTAGTATTTTTCTGGCTGGATCTAATAAGGCATTTGGCCATCCCCATAGGTCCAGCTACAGGTTTATGTATGTGGACTTGGAGAGGATAAAAGGGAATGATACAAATTTAGATCTAGAAAGCACTTGTCTCAGCAGTGTCTTTAAACATTGCCCAATATAATGCTAGGGTTTTCTGACAGTGTTCTGAAAATATATTGGGGATACAGGTGGGGAAGAAGAGAGTTTGAGAGGAGAGGAGACCTAGGGAGCCTCTTTCTGTTTCATGTATTGGCTACTGGTTGGAAAAGTTGGAGGTAGGGGTTCCGTGGCTAGTAATAGTAATTTCTGAGAGAGTCAGAAATAGATATTCTAAGAGTAAGATGGGTAGTAATATTTCTTTAAGAAAAGTGGGGGATTAATAAATGACAGGCCTGACATGTGTTCTAAGAGGCAGCTCACTGTTTTTCTTCTGAGTCTTTCTATTCACTCATTCCTTATCTTGGGACCTTTTCTCTTCTCATTAGCACCTCCACCAGAGTTGGAGCTGGGGAAAAGAAAGGAAGTGTTCAGACATGTGCCTATTTGCATAGTTACTGAGTCAATGCCAGGACAGCACAAACATTCTGTCCAGTTCCATAGAAAAGCCATAGTTTTCACTCTATCACTAAAATATTATGTCCTTTTTTAGTATAGAACAGTTTATTGCCAGGCTTCTCTTAACTGTACATTATAAATAGTGTCTGATTAAGAACGTTCTGGATGGGTTAATTAGTGTGGTGACTATTATTAAGCAAACTGCTTGTTAGTATTATGCCTATTTGATCTTGGTATTGATGTGAAGTAATTGACCATGCAGCTACATTTAGAATAGCTGAAATAAAGTTTTTGATTTCTGCTATGGCATTAAATTGTTTAAATTAAACATGTCTATGAAAATATGAGTTTCATGGCAAAGAGAATCAGAATAGACTCTGTGTAGAATGATGAATGAAGATTATTTTGTTTTGTTTTTAGAAGTATTAATACATTTGTCCAGCCTGCTGGACAAATAGACCAGCTATATTGAACAAAATGGTAAAAAATTATTTCAGCTTCTGCCTTCTTTATTGCTGCAGAGTATATGAAAACTAAAGTGCTTTTAACTCCCCCTCCTCCCAACTAAAGGAGGTATCCTGTTAAATTCAACTAATTGCCTAAATGCTTCTTTTGGTGACAGTCAGTATATAATATACTATTAAAAGAAAAATGTGAAAATATATTATAAATAAGGGAACACATAGCTTGTAGCTACCTTCTTTCATGTGCTGAATTGTTATCTATATTATTTATTGGTATTTTGTCCAGATCTATTATTAAATTCCCCTAGCTGAAGAATTTCCATAGGGAATTTATTCTACAAACTAATAAATTATACCGTCAGAGAGTTTTTCTTGAAATTCAGCTTAAATTTTTCCATTCTTAATTTCATCTCATTACTCCAAGTTGTACCCCCTGTACCACGCTAAATAATTATTCTTTTTCCTTAGAGACTCCTATTATGTACCCCTCTAGTTGTCACTTCACCAGGCTATTCATATTTAGCTCCTTTAATCTGTCCTCATAAATCAATGCTTCTACTGCTTTAATCATTATTATTGCTCTTCTAAGAACTTTCTAATTTTTAAACATACACAGTTTTCAGAGGCCCCAATAAAATTGCCATTTACACTGACGTTTAGCTTACGGACTCACTGTCTTCCTTCTCTATACAACAGGATCGGAACTTAAGTGGCATCCGTTGCTGGATCAAATCAGAGCTTGCTTATCTTGTCAAGCTCCAGATGGTCTAAATAGTGTATTCCCTGTGTCTATCATGGATTCAGAGTTTATTCTGACTTTTTTAATTTCATGGAATTTTTGAGCTGTTTTGTTTATTGTCCCTATTTGTATTTCGTGTCTTCTCATGCCCTTATTCTCTACCACCTATCAAGTTAGCCATCTGCAACCGTGTGGTAACATGGGATTCTAGTCATCTTTGAGAATACTTAGGAAACATGTTGAATGAAAGCAGGCCTACCACCTTGCCCACAGCTAAATTCTTTGTCGGTTACTAATTCCCATTGTTTACAATCCTGTAGCCAATTTCCTGTCTCTTTTAATTTGCAGTTTTGCTCACATGCTGGCCCATATAAATGGATTTTATGACTAAGATGGGTCATGATACTGTTTTCTAAAATGAAGGTACGTTGTTTCAATGCCCATTGATTTTTTTTTATTGTGAATCCTTTGCACACTAAGTTTGTAATTCTATTAAAATCCTTTTTAAGCTTGCCTGGCATTCTTTATCTGACAGAAACAAATAGGTTACTTCACTTGCTTTATCATTGTTTTCTAGATATGTACAGATGTTCCTTCTCTTACCATTTGTTGTTTCTTTGGGAGAAGTTGAAACTGTTGTCATAGCCATTTGTTTCTTACCTGTTGTGGTAATCAGTAAGAACTTTTCTTGTGTGTTTTAGTTCTTTATAATCCCCTCGGTATTTTGAATTTCTTTCAGGGTTTGTTCTTTTGATAATTTTGGACTTGTGAGGTCAAAAACTACAATCACAGGTTTCTTCCCATTTTAAATGAAGAACTTTTCGTTATAACATACTTATATTATCATTTATTTACTTATTATTTTGTCATGGCATACTTAAGAGGTTTGTATTTTATCTCTATTTACAGTCATCTATTTATTATTTGGGTGGTTCATACATATTCAGTTGATTTTCCTCCAACTATTTGAAATCAGAATAGACTTTGGGCTTCATGAAGCAAGTATAGAAACCCCCAAAGCCAGCTTCCTCATTCTGGAATGTACATGACATAGTACATACTGGCAAAGACTTTGTTTCCATCTCACATGGATTCCATGCTGCTCCGTAGGTGTGCTCAGAAGCCCTCACTTTTAGCCCTAGTTAGCACACTCTCCTCTTCTTCACAAAGACCATCCTCATCCTTCAGCTTGCTTCTCAAACTCCGTTGCCACCTCTGCTCACCTCACTTGAAATAGAGACCTGGTCTATTTCTTCAGTGTGACAACTCCTTAGATCTACACCTGCTTCCTGAAACTGTTTAGATTTTTTTTTCAGCTTCATTTTTTTCCTCCTTCCTTCAGTTTTGCAAGATCCCACCTTCCCCCACAAACCAAGAATCCTGCCACTCCTCACAGTTATTGCAGTTTTTCCACTTTCATCTCCCAAGACTTTTATGTGTCTTCAGAATCCTGCTTCTTTCCCTAACAGGTGTGTTCAAGTGAATATTCCTATGTTCTCATGCCCCATTTTTAAAAATTCATCCTTGCTCCCACTCTCTCACCTCCTCTACCTTTATGTATTTGATCCACCCACCCTAACCTCCTGCAGGGTTTCTGCCTTTGCCACTCCCCAGGGATTCCTTGGTACTAGCAGCCAGTGACCTAGAGCAGACAAGAAAGCTTTTTTGGCACCCTGTAGTATTTATACTCTTTACATACTTTTTGATAGCTCTTGATTCATTTCCATAGTATAATGTTACTCTCTCAGATTCTTTTTCTCTTTATTCAGATGTTCTTTATTGTTCACCTGCATGGTTTTTCTTCCCACCTGTCTCCTAAGTACAAGTGTTCCCCATTTCTTTACTTACTCAACAATTCAGGAAAAGACCAAGTCTCTGGATGGGACTCGACCTAAGAGAGCACTGGGTCTCTGGCTCATTCATCCGTCTCTAGAACTGTATCCCAGCCTCTTTGGGTTGCATATTATTCCCAGATTAGTTCATGTTCCTGCACATCTTTTTCCTTTGGTTCCACTGTTCCCTCAATCCAGAACTGGTTTGATTTGCAGTGTCCTTCAATAAGACCCTCTTCAAGCCTTTACTGATCCCCCCCACATTAGGATTAATCTCTTCATGTCCTCAGTTACAAAAGTTGGAGTGTCTGTTGTTTATGTAATTATGTTCCAGCATAGACTTGTTGGCTATTCTCACATTTCTTTCCCTCCCTGTTCTAAACACTCTTGGTTTCCCCATAGATAGAGGACTCCTTGAGGATAGATCCTATGTTCATATGCATGGCTCACAGATTTTAGAGTATATTAGCATTTTTAAGATTTCATTTTATTTACATTCTATATTAATAAGTAACAGATACTGAACACTGTTATTACAACATGGATTGGAAGATATAAAAATGATAATGGAAAAGATACTAAAATATAATTCAGGGAACATTAGCAAAGTAAGTTCAATAAAGAACACAGTGGAATTCTTCTCAGCCATGAAGAAGAATGAAATCTTATCATTCGCAAGTAAATGGATGGAACTGGAGAACATCATTCTGAGCAAGGTTAGCCAGGATCAGAAACCAAAAATCGTATGTTCTCCCTCATATGCAGACTTTAGATCTAGGGCAAATACAGCAATGTGATTGGACTTTGGTCACATGACAAGGGGAGAGCACACACAGGAGGTATGGGGATAGGTAAGAAACCCAAAAAACATGATAGTGTTTGATGTCCTCAATGCAGAGGAACTAATGCAGAAACTTTAAAGTGAAAGAGGCCAATAGGAGAAGGGGATCAGGAACTAGAGAAAAGGTCAGTTTGAAAAGAATCAACTTAGAATGTAACACATATGTACATGGAAGCAATGCTAGGAATCTCCCGGTATAGCTATCCTTATCTCAACTAGCAAAAATACTTTGTCCTTATTATCGTTTATACTCTCTCTTTAACAAAATTAGAGATAAGGGCAGAACAGTTTCTGCATGGAAGTGAGGGGGTAGGAGGGAGAGGGAAGGAGTGGGGGATAGTAGAGAAATGGCCCAAACATTGTATGCACATATGAATAAATGAAAAAAAAAAGTACATATAGGTTCCCAGGAATACAGAACAGTCATGTAAGCAGAAATGGCAAGAATTAATCAAGGTAGTTTCAAACATTTTTATAGGATAATGAACAAGTGCCTTGGGCCATGCGATAATTGGAAAACACAAAATGAAAATCAAAAAACATGACAAGGAATGTGAGGAAAGAGTAAACTATCTTTATAGTCTTACATTTTATGATATGTGCGGTAAAGGTTTTATAGCCCCAGAAGCTTTTTGGAAACTATTCAAACATGATCTAGTCCAATTGCAAACCTTTGAACTTTCTCTTGGGTGGCTAATACTTTGTTGTACTTTTTCTTAAATTTTTGTTATAACATCTTTATTTTTCCACAGTTTTATTTACATCATCATCATGTTCTTATAGGAAGGTAAGGGACAAATTGTACGTATTTTTTTTCACCAATAGCATATTGCATTCCCTTTTTTGTAACAGATTCATGCCCAAGCACAAAATAGCTCATTTAAAGAAGATGCTCAGCCTTAACAGAAATTGTGGTGCTGCCCCATCAATGGCCCTTCCTTCCCATCCAGATCAGAGGGATTCTGAAAATTTATTGGAGAATTTTAATTCAGAGTGTGATGTATACTCTGACCTCAGTACTGCACAAGAAAACCTGGACAACTGTTCAAATCAGGAATCAGACTTGAAAAAATCCAACTTGTCAGATAATTCAAGCTCTCATCATGGGAAAAGTAAAGAAAATCTGATTCTTAATCCTTGTGACATTTTGGATGGAGTTGATGATCAGCAAAGACCATTGCATATTGTCTGGCCTCACAGGTGGTAAGTCAAGACATGCCAATGTAGTAAGAGTGTTAGAAAATATATTTTGATGATTGACCTATTAATTTCCTATCCTTGTAGCTTTAGAAAAAGATAATTTTGACTTACATTTACATTTTAATGTGGTAGTACTACTAATACAGTGCCAAGGTGGCACTACTCAATATCTTTACATTAATTGTTATTTGTTTAGATTAAATTTGAATTACTGATAACTATTTGAAATGCTTTGTTCAACTAACAGTGGTAGTCAGACACTTCTAGGAAATAATCTTGTTGAGCAGTTTCAAACTGGAAAAACGGGACTGCATTATACATACACACATGCACACTATTACCACAAAACAGTTTCATATATATATTCATTGATAAAGCAATTTCCATCATTTACTATGGCTTTAATCAGTTTCAAGTGGTTTTACTTGTCATAGTTATCAGTACATATGAAACTGTCTCCCTTTTCCCAAATGCCTCTGTATTGTGCTAAACAAAATATTGTCTAGCTGAATTTTTTCTGAACATAGGAAAATCAATGCAGCATATTAGCCAACCAAATATAAGCTCACAATATTAACCCTGGCTCCTATAAATTAGGATTTAAGGAGGTAAAATGTCCTGATAATCTTTTGATATTAGGCATGAACATTTTAATCTAGTTTTTATTCCTCCTAGTTAGTTTAACTGCATGTGGCCTGATTAGAGTTCGCTCCCCCCACAGATTATGGCTTCTTTATTGCAGAAGTTCTGGGCTAATCATTAGGTCCAATTTTGTGAGAGCAACTGTTTACAGGTAAAGCAAATAAGCATACCACACCAGCTGGCGGAACACCTTTGCCCAGGATTTGCTTCCTAGCACATTGAAACTGCAGAAGCTCTCTCAGTTGTTTTGCAGCATCTGGTACCTAAAGGGATTTTTGTCTTTGATTCTAATTGTATAAACCTAAAATTTAGGGACAGAAAGTTGTTATGGAGTATGTTTTTGGATTTGTTTGTTCATTGTCACACTTCCAGCATAGACTTTCTAAGGGAATAACATTTATTTATAAACCATGTTTTACTTTGAATGTGATAGTGTTTGGTATTCTTTTACATTATTTTTAAAGGCAGCGGGTCTAGAGTGATGAAATTAACTTGTTTGAAGGTAAAATACACATTCTCGTTTACTCTCTTCTGAGAAATCTTTTCCTTTATTCTTCTAACCTTTGGTTGTCTCTAAATAAATATTTATGCAAGAAAATCAGTTCTAGAAACTTTGTTTCTGGGTTATCATAAAAACCTTAAATAATTTGTAGCTGCTGCTACAAAACAACAATAGAGAGGAAAGAGTGAAAACCATGTTATTCAATACTTTGTACAAAATAAGACAGATCTATGTTAATAAAATTAACAATATTAAATTGAATAATTCCCTCTCTTCCTTTGTATATTTTTGCTTTAATTTAATTTAATTGCCTAAAGTTAGTTGCTTAAAGAGATGCAGTATTATGTTTGTGCAGATTCTTATTGTTAAAGCTAAATTATTTTTAATTTGGAGAAGAGGGAAAAAAGCCACATCAGCAAGAGTAAATGCCAAAATATAAAAGTAACACATTCATCCTTACGGGTAATATAGTAGAACATTGGAAACTTGGAGGTTGCCAGACACATAGCTAACATTAGGGCTAATTTTGAAAATCTAGCGTGCAGTCAATTTTACTGATGCCTGGGGACATACAAGGTAGAAGCTGACAAGAGAACTAATTTTGTTTGGGTTATTTACTGCTATGCATCATCCACGAGTTCCCGCCTGACACACAGCTATATGAAGGGGGATATTATCACACACTAAAAATTTATGTTGACATTCGATATTTGTTCAATATGTCAGCAGTATTACTTTCATAATCAAAAGAGTAAGAAAAAGAGAAAAGAAAAGCACTTTATGCTCATATAGATATATCTTTTTAATAACAGTCTATAAGGTTAATATAGTTTACCTTTGAGAGTATACAATGAAAACAAGCAGGGTTAGGAGGGGAAATGACAGAAAGCATCAACCCGAGCTGTTCGTTTGCCATTACCTAAGCGAGCCATGTCAGCTCTCTGGCCCGCGTCTGATAGCTATTTGTTGTACAGAGAGCACAGCATAAAAAAAATATCAAACTCTTAATACTATTGTGTGCCCATAACCATCTGTCACTGCTAGCCTGGAGATGAGAGGAAGATTACGAGGAATAAACACTGAGCCGCCGAGCATTGGTAAAGCCTTCAGGCAAAAAACTCTTGTGGGGACATCAAAGACATTCTAATTCCGAGGCAGTCAAGGATTACAGTGTGTAACCTGTGCTGACAACAGATAAATGACTGGCAATATTGTGCCAGAGCTGTTGGTTCCTGCATGGAGTACTGATGATGATGATGATGATGTTATCTTGCAGAATGGACTCTGCTGGGATAATTTTATGATAAAACACTTTTTTCAAATGCCACTGGGTCTAGGCAGACATTTACTAGCTACAGGGGTAGCAATCAGTTTCTTCAAAATTTACTGTTCTAAGCCCATTAGAGTTCCAGCGCAGCAAGACTCTTCAATGAAAATCTAAAACGCCTATATTTTCTTTAGGAGAATATATGCAAATGTTGGGAGCTGAACTCCTACCCTTTAGTAGTAGATGCTTTATCGTCTGATTTATGTAAATTTGCTCATAAAAATACAGTTTATTTTTAATTGGTGAATATGAATTAGAAAATTAAGATTCTGGTTCAGCATTCATCAGACATCTCCAGCTACAAGCACACATTTATTTAACCCTTTTACCATTCGTGTAGAAATCATATCATTGACCAGTCGATAGGAATTGTGTTCTAAAGGAAACCCGGGTTTCTGCTGGAAATGACTAGGGTTGCATTTCTTATGCTGGTCTCTTAGTTTGCACCTTCCCAGTGCTCATGTTTCTTGTCAGTACTGTGAGCTACTTTAGCACTTGGAAGAGGGCTTTGCTTTGGTGTAGCCTGTAGAAAGCTCTTCAGTCTCCTGCATTTTTGCCTTGGCCATGCACATTTTCCAGAGAGAAGGTGTTTCAGGACAGGAGAATGCATTAATAGTTGTTTGCTCCATAAACATAAAGGACAAGTGGACACTGGAGAGGGCCTTCAAACCCTAAAGACAGGGTTCTTCAAGCCTGTCATTACCTTGCCTAACAAAACAAAAATAAACCCCTCCTTTTAACATAAAGAAATATGCCCATGAAATCATGCAGTTATGGTAGACAACTCTAAAATGAAGTGATGCTGACCTCATTGTGTTTGTTCTGCACTGGGATCATGAATGATCTAAAATATAGTGTTAGCCTCTAACATATCTTGTACTAAGTCAACCAAATGTAGAGCCTCCTTGCAAAGATATGTATCAAAATCAAAAGTGACATTTTCTAGAAGATACATTCTGGCTTTAAATCTGTGTTAAAATGTCTGTGCATGAGAACAGGCCCTTAAGTGGAAGGCTTGCCCCCTCTCTTCAGTCTTTCTGAATCTGAGCTTGTCAAGGATTATAGTGTGCAACCTCTGCTGACAGTAGATAAATAACTGACAGTATTTTAGCAGAGTTTGCTGGGTTCTTTGTAATTTGTTTTCTCCTTTCTACCTAGTCTTTAATGTTCTGTTATAAACATCTATAGCCAAGCATGGTTAATAGAAATGACTTACAGAGAAAGACCTGTAAAAACAAATACACAGCAATTGTTAATGCTTGATTTTTAACTGTTTTCTTTCCAAATATTATTACAAATACCGTAACATTGCATCAGGTCCTAGTCTTTATGGAAATGTTCGCAAAAGTAATGGACAAGAAAGACACACCACTGGAGGGACAGAACCAAGGTAGTTGTAAGACTATATAGAAATGTTACAGTGAAACCCCATGTACAACTATTACTTGCTTATAAGAATGTTAAAAATAAACAACAGAAAACAGTTCAGAAGATACTGAAAGCTCACACTCTTAGACCATGGTTTTTGGTCTCTTTAACCCTTTCACACTCTTAAAAATTAGTAGGATGTCAGAGAACTCTTGTTTATTGGGATTATACTTACCAATGCTTATTATGTTAGAAATTAAAACTGAGGAGAAAGTTTTCAAATCTACATTAAGTTACTTTAAAATAACAGTGACGAACCAAATACATGTAACATAAAGTATGTATTTTATGAAACATAACGATGTTTTCCAAAACAAAAAACACTAGTAAGAAGTAACAGTATCTTACATTTTTATAAATCTGTCATCTAAATGTAAGAGAGTTTGGTTCTTACATTTCTTGAGGTATTCAACCTGTTGCAGTATGTTTTTCTGAGAGAAATTTATGAAGAAAATCCTGCTTCACAAAAACATGTTAGAAAAGGATGAAGTGTCTTAAAGACCTATTGTGGTTGTTATAAATGTTTTCTTTGTTTTTTGTCAGAACTTGACAGGTAGGAGTTTGTTAAAGGCTAGTTGCAACATGGAATCTGAACTACCTCATTGAGTTCTTCATACTGTTACTTAGCAGTTTGAATGGATTTTGTAACATCATGCGTTGGTCACTTGGAAAATAATGGGTTCACTGACTAATGCAGATGTTCCAAATGTTGACACAATTCATTGTCTAATTAAAAAAAATCATATCTGTCAGTATTACCACTGACAGAGAAGTTTTTGAGTCTTGGAAAGCTCTTAAGCTCATGGTACAGATACAGTTTTTCCAAAATTCCCATTTGAATTTAATTCAAGTTTAAAAGCTTGAATTTATAATTGCAATAAATTTATCAGCAGTTTTCCTTTAAGTGATAGATTCACATGATTCACATTTGAGAAAATCTTTGCCAGAGACTCAATCCTGATTAACCATGGTTTATCAATTTTTTTTTCAAGTAAACTATATTTCATGAAAAAGGCAAGTTATTTAGCTCAGAATTTAAACATTCATACAAATACTTCTCCTCAAGGGAGCAATTGTATCTTGGTATACAATAAAAGTATTATTTATCTCTAAGTTTACCACAAAATATTTAAAAATGTCTATTGAAGGGATGCAATTTAAGATAAAGTTAGCAAATTTTACCAGGTTTTCAAGGGTATTCTTAAGAGATACAGAGTTCTTTTCTTTTTTTTTTTTTCTCTGTTTACTACAAGTACAGGTAATAAATAAATAATAGAATTCCTTCTAGTTAAGTTTGCTACCATTGCCTTGAATCATGCTAAGACACCTGCAGTGTTACCCATCAGTGCTTTTGCTCAGTCAGGGCATATGTCAATACAGTTTAAAAAAAAAAAAAAAGGTGGGGGGGGGGCGCAAATTACATCCTAAAAGTCGAACTTTCCAAAGTTTTCTTTTTTTTTTTAATTTTTTTTTGTTTTTTATTATTCATTTATTCACATATGTGTACATTATTTGGGTCATTTCTTTTCCCTGTCCCTCCCCCATCCCGCTTCCAGGCAGAACCTGTTCTGCCTTTATCTCTAATTTTGTTGCAGAGAAGACATAAGCATAATAAGGAAGACAAAGCGTTTTTGCTAGTTGAGATAAGGATAGCTATACAGAGAGATTCCTAGCATTGCTTCCATGTACAAATGTGTTACAACCCAAGTTGATTCATCTCTAACTGATCTTTACACTGATTCCTGATCCCCTCCTCATGTTCAAAGTTTTCACAGTTTGACTTTGAAAGCTCCTTGAAAGGTTATTGAAGACTCTTAGGAATTTACAGACTAAGATGCTGTCTGATAATCACTCATGTGAAAATATGGCTACACTAGCCATTGCCTAATTTTTAGCTCTCGTTTTTCCTGCCCTGACTGTTAACATATTCCATGATATTATGATTATATTACTTGGTTGATAGCAACCAAGTGTTCACTATATATGAGATAACTTTCAGACCAAACATTATTTGTCTCAATGTGGGCTAAGTAGTTAGGGAACACATAGGATACAAATCTATGATAGAAGAAATTATGTTCTGATCTTATAAAAACCCTGCGAGTGGCCCCTAAGTAGGTGTTTTCTGGTTAAGAATGGTATGGTAAGAGTGGGCAGTAAATTGTGTTAAGGAGTTTGAAATTTTTAGAGTTACAGGTTTCACCATGACTTCATCACTTGGACTGTGGGGGAAACTTTCAGAGCTTTTACTTAAAGTAAAATGACTTTTTATGACCTGTATTGTACTCACAGCATTTTCTATAAAGTAGAGATAAATTGATTTATACAAAATTGACAACAAGCCAGGCACGTGGCTCAAGTAACTGTAATCCCAGTTACTTGGGAGGCAGAGATTGGGAAGATCATGGTTTAAGGCCAGCCTGCTTTATTACTTGGTAGTAAAATAAATTACACTTCTTCACTTCTTGACTCTGAAGTTTAAAAATGCAGCTTCAAAACCAAAATTGAGGCCTGCCTGTTGAAAGGAAGATGTGTGTTAGATGATAGGCTTTTCAGGCCAAAGTACACTTGCCCTGATAACTTGCTGAGATAACTTAGGAAAAGTTTGCTGAGTAGGCCATCGTAAATCATTAAGGTATTACTGATCATTGCCTCATAATAGAATACTTTGGAGGCCAGTCTTCAGGCCATGCAAAGATGAACAGAAAGGCAAAGTGCTTGTTTTGGGACACTAAAATTCTGTGTTCCTTTTCAGTGTTGTTTATAAGTCTACTTTTCTAAGAGAAAAATGATCCTCACAGAATTCACAGTTCTGGGAAAGGTATTCATATGGACTGGCACCTGCCCTACAGTATACTCCACCAGAAGCCTCCTCAGACCTTTAAGACTCCCTCTTGCTTGACCCAGTTTCTAAACTAAGATAATTCCATAGATGTTCTCCAATACCACTGTTTATTTTCACAGTTAAATGATCTTTTGTGTTCAGGAATATTTGTTCTCTAGAAAATTATTAGAAGTAGCCAATTTTGAGATTTACTAAGAATGATGTCTAATAGCTCCTTGAAAGGAATCATCTAACCAGTTCTGTGTCTGTCCATCACTCAGTCAAGCTTGCATGAATAACATTATAATTTATTATAGATAGTCCCAACTCAATAAGTTTTCTTCAATTATATGCTTTTTCCTAGTGGTGTTTTTTAGGGGAAGTTTTGTTTGTTTACTTACTTATTCGATTTTCTCCATAAAGAATTTCAAATGAACTCTAGCATTTGAAAAACAAAAAGCTCTCTAGAGAATTTTACTAGAATCTTTGAGAAAATATAATCAATCGCCTGGCTAAAATTACCATGTGCTATATCACTTAATAGTTTTATTTTGTCCTCTAATGTATCACTACTAGATGAATCTATGGGAATCTATTATAGGATTTTAAATAAATAGCTTGAAAATAAATACTAAGAAATTCATGTCCCAGAAAAAAAAATAGCCCTACTATTGATATTTCCCAATATTCCACTTCTGGGCTCCTTGATATTTTCCAAATCATTGAACATATGAAAAAAATACATACAGATTCAGCATTTAGTGTTTCATTGCATGTTGAGGTGTTTTTAATTTTTTAACACACTTATGTCACTATAAATAACTTCTACCTATAGGCGTTACTACCTTGGTATTGTTATTTCTAATATACTACAAACTAAAGTTGCTGTTACTCTTTCCTTCATTTCATAAACATACAGTTACTGAAAAAGATGGTGTTTGAGTTTGAGATGATTATGACAGCCATCAGTATATTAGATCTTACCTGTTATCATAGATGATGGGTGCCTGAATTAGCTCATTGATATGGCTGGGTAGATGAAGGGATGGGTGGATGAAGGGACGGGTGGATGGATGAGTGGGTGGATGGAAGGATCATCTATTTGTCACACATTTGTATCATATATATTTGATTTTGTTTGTTTGAATATATTTCTCCTTCTTAGTCACTCAACCTTTGTCCACATCACAGTTGACCTGACCACTTTATAATTAGCCCCCTCTTTCCTTCTGTTCTCAGGACTAATATCTTTCCTATTGCTCTTAACGTGGTATTTTCTATCTTTCCATGATGGTGATTACTGTTACATTTCTTTAGAGATGCTCTCAAATGCTTTGCCTTCCACAAACATCTGCCCTGATTTAAATTCCAGTGATGTGTGAATTCCCCTGAGTGTGAGTTTCTGTGCACCATGATCACTGTGCAGTCTAGTGCACCACATAAACATGTAACGGAACTTTTTGCTTTGCACATGCCTCCTAGCCACACTCATTTCATGTTTTAAATGATGTCATTTATTGGTTTTAGATTCAAGGGTCCTCCAGGATAGAGACAATTTTTTTTTTCTTTTGGCTTGGGAGAACTTTTTTTTTCATTAGCATCAAAGAACCTGGCACATGGGGGGAGGGGGGACTTAGTCACAGTCACTTAATGTTGATGAATTATAGGGTGACTATTTGGTGAATGACTAATACCTGCTAGCAAGTCCAGTTGAGGATAAGTTTCCCTTTCTGGGAAGAATGACAATGAAAACATGAGTTTCAGTTTACCAAATCACAGATAGAGATGGTCATGTGATCAACATTGCTTTTAGAAAGTCTGTGGTTCTAAACATTTTAACAGAGGGTACTGGCATTTGGGAAGAAAGGTTCAAATTGGTTTAAAAAAGTAATTTTTAAGTTGTAATGGGAAATAAAACCAGAAGGGAAGATTCCTGTACATTATTTTTCACCTACTACTTCCATAGTCCAAATGTTCAATCATTTTAAAACAATCCTTTGAAATCACTTTTTAAACTCTTATTTAAAGTTCCAAGTAAATGGAATCCTGTAAGTCTTATCTCTTCCCCTCCTCTCCCCTCCCCTGCCCTCCCCTCCCCTCTCTCCTGTGTGTGTCAATGACAATGTAGAATAGCAATAACTATTATAAATTATAGAAGGTTTCTCCCCTTGTGTCCTATCATTGGCTATTCAAGTAATTAGCCCTTTCTGCACTGTTCAGGCTAACATCATTTGTTGGTGAAACAAAAGAAAGGGAAAATTCAGGAACGCAAAGAGGAGAAATGTTTGAGATTGGTTCTTAGATGTTTACCTTATAGTGCCTATCTCCTGTTGAAGTAAATAATTTATTGTGATCATAGTCAAAAGCACTTCTGTCTTTGCTGTCCTTTTCCAGTAATTTAGGTATGTTTCTAAGATGAGAAATGTTGTTACTTCTAATTATGGTTACATGTAGTTAATTTTCCTTCTTTTTTTCCTAAGCTTAGTGTGAAAGGCAGTTTCCTCCCAAAGAAGTGGGGAGCGGGGAGGCAGAGCTGGTTACCGGGACAGGAGAATTCTGATAGAGCTGATCCTCTGTTGCCTTAGCAACAGATTTATTTATTAGGAGTTGAAATGACATGAGTTAATATACAGCATACCTGCTGATCGGCAAACTCCCCTATTTCAGCAGCAGTTGACAATTAAGTTCTGGACAGCTACAGCCAGGGGTTAATGTTCCTCATTAGGAGAACTAGGTCATTACTGGGAAATCAAGGCACTTAAGGCAGCATGGATAAAATACAAAATTCAGCATCTAGATGAGTGAGGCTTTTTTATGTTAATTAACCTTATTTTCCTAGGTTTAAAAAAATCTTATATGCACATGTCAGTGGATCAATTAATTGAAAAAAAACCTAGTTTACTTTACTCTCTGAGTTGTCTTCATTTTCTTTGCAAGGATTTCATTATTTTATGGAAAATTCTTATGTCTATATGATGAGTAAAAAGGGTATTAAAATTAAGAAGGGAATCATCATGGAAATCAGCTTTACCACAAGGGAATGAGCAAATAAAAGCCTTGGAAATGAAAATAAATAAGCTTTGCTAATACCTCACCTAAGGAGCAAAATATAAGCCCATCAGAGCTAAAAGATATTTAGAGTCACTTCTTTGCTTCTTTATTAAGCACTTACATAGTTATTTGACCTTCAGAAACTGAAACTTTGGAAACGTGATTCCAAGTGGTTTGCAAACATTATATTTACAGAAAGCTACATAGCAGTTTAACAAACAGTAACTTTCCAGTTCATAATTGGCTTTTTAAAATACCAATAAAATTAGATACATTAGTTGAAAGTTTTTATTAAAATGTCTGAGTGGGTGTATTTTTTCACTTGATAAGTTCATAAATAATGTATCAAGGCCTTTCTGAAAGCTTTGTTTTCTTATTTCTTTAAAAAGCCTTTATGTTGAAAAGGGGTATTTACAGAGTAGAAAAAGATTTACTGCCCAGAATCCTATTTTATCTTCATTACTGTACTACCTCCATTGAAACCACTTCCTAGTTCTTTCACTTCTGGAACTTTCTCTGTAGACATAGACAAAAGTTAAAAGGTACTCTTCACAGCTTTACCCCCTAAAATGCTTTGCCTGTTCAGCTGAAAAACCCAAGGTGCTATAATTCTCCCTCCACCAATATGCAGTAAACTCTCATCAGTGCAAAAGTAATTGAGTCCCAGAGACTTAGGTAGAACTCTTATCATTTCTTTCCTCACCAAATGCGTCTCTCCTTTAACTGATTAGTTTTCTGTGATCCAGTGTATTGTTTTTCACCCAACTATTTTCACCCACTATTCTATAAGTGAAGAGACCCTTAGGAACTTTACAAATTACTTCAGTAGGTGTGTGTTAGTATCATGTATGTTGCCACTTACCCTCTCGTTTAGCATAGAGTTACTCTAGGTGGGAACGCTCAAGACTGCTACTTTTAGAAAATTATCTCCACTCAGAATTTAGATGTGATCCTTATACAACTACCTTCTCACCTACTATGGTCAGTCCTTAGTTTTAGTTAAGAACACCCTTAAAGAAAAAATTGTTTCCCCAGTTTCACAAGCCAGAGTTCTAGAATATGAAAGTATGGATAAGAAATGTCAGCTGTTCCCCCAAATTTCTTTCTCTTTTTCTTGAGAAGACAGTTGAACTACATTTTCCAGCCTTTATTGCCCAGTAACTGGGGTGGCTTCCTGACTGTATTGTAGCCATTTAATGTAACCAGAAGTGATGGTTGGTCCATTAAAAAATGTCCCATGCACATTCTCCCATGTTCCATTTCTCTTCTGACTGGACAGGCATAGAAAGCACTTGTTCAAAATGACAGTGGCTCACTTGATTTGGGACCTTGGATGACCCATAGAACAGGATTGCCCTTCTAATCTGTAACTACCTAATACTTACATGAAGTTTCTATATTTTTAATTTTTTTTTTACAGTACTCAGGCTTGAATTCAGGATCTTGTGCCTGCCAGACAAGCACTCTACCACTTGAGTCATGTCCCTAGCCCCTTTTACTTTATTTTTCAGATAAGGTCTTGTGTTTTTGCCTGGGGCTGGTAACAGACCTAAGAGCTACATGCCTACACCCCCAAGGTAGTTTGAATTAGAGGTATGAGCCACCATACCCAATTGACATTTGTAATCCATTCAGTACTGTGAACCTACCTTAATGAATGCAGAGAACTACTACAGTAATCTAGACAAATATCACAGTGGCTTAGCTAGAGTAGTATTGGTGAAGAACATAAGTCATAGAATGTATTTTGAAGATTTTGGCTTAAGTAGATAAATGAAAGTGCTACTTTCCAAGATGGTAAACACTTGGGAGCAAAAGGTTTAAAAGTTTGCATTGATACATAATAAGTTAGAGATCTTTTAGATATCAAGTGGAGATTTCAAGTTGGAAGTAGATATATGTCCATCATTCAGATGAGCAGTAGGGCTGAGATAGAAACTTGGGAATTATTAGCATGAATATGTTCAGCTCCTTTAAAGACTGTTTCAAATGTATTGGGTTTTAAATCTCATAAATTTCATTTTAAGCTTCCTGATTTTAAATACTATCTTTATATCCATTTATATCATAGTCCTGGCTGTCACAGTTACCAGGCTTGTACCTTCAGACAGGTTACCCACTCTCTTAACTACAGTTTTCTTCTTTATAAGATAGGAATAATAATATCTAAATTAGAGGATTTTTCTGAGGATTAAGGAAGGTGATACATGTAAATGAGATAGCACAGCTCCTGGCAGAGAATAAGCACTTAATAAACAAGCATTAGCTATTATTAGTAGTAAATAATTCAGAGTACTTCATTAGTTCACAAAGGACTGTTGTTTTGCCCACTATTGCTTATTGGTTAAATCAATTTTTTTCTTCACTCTTCTAGAAAAAGAAAAGAAAAGAAACAGCTAAATAAAGTCATCTTTTTTCGTCTTCATTTTCAGCCTACCCAAAACAAGTACATACTGTACAGAAAAATGAAATTAAACTACAGAGCAGACACTTCTAAGGAGCAGCATCTGCTTTGTAAATGAAGTCTATAAAAGGCTACCAAATGTCCCTTCACATTTTTATGATTGTTAGAGTATTACTAAACCTGGATTGAATTTTTTGAAGCTCTTATATCAAACACCCACACTAGCAATATCACAAATTATTTCCATTTTTAACAAGGTGGCTACCATTAGCCTTTGCTTAAGAATGGCAATACCTATATAGAAAGAAAACAAGTAAGCCAATTTAAAAGGGGCTAATGACCTGAATAGACATTTATCAAAAGAGGACATATATGTAGCCACAAGGTCACTATCACCAGGGAAATGCAAATCAAAACTACAATGAAATACCATTTCACCCAAGTTAAAGTGATTATCAGAAAAAGAGAAAAATGTTGGCAAGGATGTGAAGAAAAGGGAACCCTTATATAATATGGAGGAAACGTAAATTTTTACAGTCATTATGAAAAGCAGTGTGGAGGTTCTTCAAAAACTCAAAAGTAGAACTACCATATGATCCAGCAATCTAGTATTGGGTACATATCCAAAGGGAATTGAGTCAGTCTATTCACAATAGCCAAGATATGGAATATACCTACATGGCCATCAACTGCTGTAAGGATAATGAGATTGTGTGTGTGTGTGTGTGTGTGTGTGTGTGTGTGTGTGTGTGTGTGTGTGTGTGTGTGTGTGTATAATGGAATATAATCCAGCCATAAAAAAGAATGAAATTCTGTTATTTGTGACAACATGGGTGAACCTGGAGAGCATTATGTTAAGTAAAATAAGCAGGACACATAAAGACAAATACCTCATCATCTCACTCAAGTAGAATCTAAAATAGTTGATGGTCATAAGTGATGGCTAATCTTGTCAACTTAATTGGATTGAGAAGTACCTAGGAGACTGGTAATGAACACATATGGGTATGTCAGTGATGGTATTTCCAGAGAGGATTAACTAAGGGGGAAAGAACCATCCTAAATATGAATGGCACCATCAAATAGGCTGGGGGCTGAGGTGGAATAAAAGAGGAAAAAGGGGAAGCAGGAATTTGCTTCCTGGCTACCATGACATGAACAGCCTCCTCTGCCACATGCTCCCACCACCATGATACTCAGCCTCACCTCAGACCCAAGGTAATGGACCCAGCTAACCATGGACTGAAACCACGAACCAAAATAAATCCTTTCCCTTCCCCCTTAAGTTGTTTATATCAGGTATTTTGTCACAGCAGCTCAAAAGTCTGACTAACTGGTAGAAGTAAAGAATGGTAGTTACCAATGCCTGGGGTAGTTAGAGGAGTTAGGGGGGAAGGGGAGATTTTGTTCGAAGCATACACAATTACAAATAGGAAGAATAAATTTTAACAGATCCGTTATACAGCAAGGTGACAAGGTAGTTAATGACAATATATTTCATTCTTGAAAATGTAGAGTGAATATTATATGGTCTAACCACAAAAATAACTGTGAGATAATATGTGTTAATCAGCTACTTTTAACTATTCCAAAATGTATATGTACTTTAAATATCATGTTGTATATACTAAAGGCATACAATGTTATCTGTCAATTTAAAAATTTAAAATCTAAATTAATTAATTTTTAAAGCAAAGAAAATTCCACTGGAAGATAAAAAGAACAGCAGTGCCATTTTAACTGGAGTTAACACAATTTTAAAATTAGGATTTGGTAAAATGTACTTTCTATGTATATGATCATCATATTTTCTTGCACATTTGCTCTTAAATAGTTGGGTGATTATTATTTGAATGTTGATAATGACCTCTAAAAGTTTATTTGCCAAAGTTGTGTCCCAGGGTCCAATATGGGGAGTTGCTGTGAACCTCTAAAAAGTGGGCAAGTTGAAGGGGTTCCTTTTATCTGTGAATAACCAGGAAATATGAGGGTAGGTTTACCTGCTTTTTCACAACTCAGTTCTTTTACTCGTGTTTTTCATCATATTTTTAATCCATCCTCTAAGAGCCAGCTCATGCTTTCTCTGCTATGACATTGAATTGCTGGTGACTGAAAGAGATAAGAGTATTAGGGGGCATGTCACCTTCTGTCTTATGTAACACTCTCTCCACAGAACTGTTTATTTTGCCCAGACCTCCATACGACTTAAATAAACAAGTTTTACATTTAACATTTTTAGTGTCTTTAGTTTTATAATTACCATTGGTCCTATGGATGGGTATTTATTACATTATGGAATTAATCATAAATTGTTTAAAACTCTTTATATAATATAGTAGATAGATTAGAAACTAGTATGTCTTAACATGGATTTTTTTAAAATAGCTGAAGTTTGAGAACATTGAGACTGAATAAGAGATAATAGAAGATGAAGTGAATAAGAGGTAAGGAAAACAAACAATGTCTCAAAATGAGAATTGAGCTGGGGAAAGGTGAAACAGTAGGAATTTCTTAAAGGAAATAAAAGCAAGCCATATTCATTCCCCAGCCTCCAATATGTACGTGGGTACTAAGCATTTACTTTAAAATGTATTAAAATAATATTTTCTTTCAAATGAAGGATTTAATATTTGTAATTTAGCACAAAAGCAATGTTAAATGAGCTTGAACTATAGTGTCAAGTGCAAAAAACCCAAGAATCATTCACTAGTTCAGTTATTCACGTATTTAACAAAAACTTGCATGAGGTAAGGAAACGGCTTTCCTCTGTGCCCATGTATGCCAGATTGTAATATTCTGCACACAGACTGTTCATCCAGACTGTCTGGTTTAATCCAGGTCTGCCCTCTTACCATTGGGCACCTTGGGCAATGGGGCAAGCTGCTACTCTCTCCCAGCTTCGATTTCTTCAATAAATTTAGTATAGAGTTGTGAGGGTGAAATTTCACCTATCCAGTGGTCTTAGAGAAGTTCCTAATTCATAATAGTACTGTCAGTTTTTACTTTTCTCATTAATGTGTGTTTCTCTAACATCCCTGACCTGGGCCATTTCTTTTCCTCCATCCTTTCCATGCCATGCTAGCTCTAGTAATGCCTGCAAAGCTGCTGCCTCCCTCAGTTCTCAGGAAAAGGCACAGGCTAGGCACAGTCCTCTAACTCACTGGCTGTCTTCCATCCTTTTCTTCCAGTTTTCAGCCTTGGCTTTCCATTCAGGAATATCTGTTTCCTCTCCAACTTGCCTCACATAGCCTGCAAATTGTTTTGTTTGGGGATTTTTAAATCTTTTGGGGGAAGAAAGTGATGTAGGGAGTAAGAAGAGTGTTGAGAAAACCCTACTTGATATAATTCTCCAGAACTATTGTTCAGATGTCAGCTTCATAGTTTTAATGTAGAAATCAAGAATCAGCTGTTCGCCTTCTCCTTGCCTGTCTAGTTAATAACCTGACCTTAAGGGCAGAGACTATAGACTATCCTTACTTTCATTGCTGGGGGGCCAGGGCAGGAATGGATTTGTTGAAATGTAAGAAGTACCAAAAGAGGAAGCATAGTAAAGACACAATGATTAATACTTGAATGATTATCCTGCTACATGTGTATCAGTGCAGCTTTTTTTGAGACTCCTGCCCCAGAGAACTCTCAGATCATTGCAGTTCAACATAATAAGTGAAAACCCAAAAGAGGAAGCAACTAATTCTGCCAGGAAAAGTCAGGCAATGTTTTATTGCAGAAGTGAGGCTAATCAAAAAAGGGATTCCCTTAGATACATATTCCTAGCTCCTGAGCCACATGTGTTGCAGGAGAAAAACAATGAACCAATCTGAATGTGAGATTGGTTCCCTGAGGAACTCAGATGCTGGACTGAAGCTGGAAATATTGCTGTCTTCATGTTTCCATTTGTAATGGTAAAGTCAGGATGAACAGATACCTGGTACTTGGGCTGCAGCTGAGCTAGAGTGGAGTTAGTGGCAGCTCAAGATTCCCAATCCTCCCGCAAGTCTAGAAAGATGTGGTCTCTTGTGCCGGAGCTCAGTACTGCTAAACTGAAGGTATAGTTAAATGTTTAGCCTGTTGCAAACCTAATCCTTATTTAAGAGCCAGCCTCCAGCAATTGTGAAATGAATGAATGTTTTCCAGTCATACTTTCATACATTATTAACCTTCCTCCTTGTATGAGCTTTGATGTCTTGCCCAGGTGCCCACATCTTCCTTTTGTTTGATATATCACACAGTTCTGAGCATCTCTGTATATGTACTCTTTACATTTCAAAATCTTTCCTTCTTGACCCTTCTCCTTTAGCAATCTGAATTTACAGTCTCTTCAAGATCTATATCATACATTAATCCTAAAAGAATATAAAATATATGCACATACATTTTTAGATCACACCACAGTGAAGTATAAATTTTTGGTACTATTAATATGTCATTCCCCCAGGATTTTTACATGTTAAAATTTTGTCTACTTTTACAAAATAAACCCTAAAAGGGAATTTTCACTTATTCATCCAATCATATTAAATAGTGTTTAGTTGCTAAAACTGTATTACGAAGTCATACATAAAAGGCTCGAGCCTTAAGGAATTCCAGGCATTGTTGATAGTAATAGACGAGATCTGGGAAACAATGAACTTTTCTTCGTACCTCTAAAGTCACAGTACTGGGTCTACAGCTCACTCTTGACTAGACCTTAAGCCCTGGAGGATAGTGTCTCCTGTTCTCCTGATGCATACTTAGGTCCTAGTACCTTGTACAAATCCTGTTGGGCACACGGAGTGCTCAGTTCTTCATCAAATAAATTCCTGACCTCAGACAAAGATATTCTTGTCCTGAGGCCAAAAACCTAAACTAAGTAAGAGATTTTGGTGGTGGTCTGAATTTTTATGCTTAAATAATGCACTTTAAAAAAAAATAAGACCAATCAAATAGACCATAGAACCACACTACAATGTTAGCTTCCTCTTGTTTTATTCTGGATCATTTTGAAAACAAATTTGGTCAGCCTGGCATCCTACCTAAGTTGATATTCAAGTAAAGGGTAAAGAAAAATCCTTTATAATCCTTAGTCTATAGATTTTATTTTGAGAGCCATCAAATAAGATAAAGGCTCCCAAACATTAATTATACATCTGTCCTATAAATGTAACAAAGGTATTAAACCACTGATATCTTTCTTTGATTTAAATGGTTAAAATCATGCTTTAACACTCCCTACATCTAAAATGTACTAATATATACACTTTTAAGTTTAAATAACTGTCAGAATATTAAAAGTATAAAACATAAAGCAAAATTGAAATTAATACTGAAGAAACTGTACACCAAAAAAGGGAAAATGTTCCTTTATTCTACTCTTCAAATATATACTTCTCCCAAGAATATGTTTGGGCTTTTGCCTAATGAATATAGTATCTTAAGTTTGTGTGTGTGTGTGTGTGTGTGTTAATACTGAAGCTTTAGGTCAAGTTTCCTATTTAGAAAGTGTGCTACAGATTCCATTTTTTTAAAAAAGAAAAACTATATCCGTGAATTTGAATGTAAAACAGAAGAAACAATTTCTAAAACCTTTTAAAAGTTTACCTTATTTTAAGATGTTCCTTGGGAAATTTAACTTCCAGTGCCACTCTAATTCATAAACATGAATGAATTATGTAGTCAGAGAAAAAAATTTTCTTGTACCAGCCAATGTACTTGTGTAATCCTCTCAGAAAAGATGGTTGTCAAACACATGGCTGTTGCAAAAATGGCTTCTCTGTCTGGTCCCTTACTTAGCAGTTCATTCTGTACTCCTCAAGACTATACCAGGCACAGGGAAACTCTTAGCACAGCAACCCACAAACCTCATTGATGCTTACTAAGGAGGGACTGTGGCCTTGCAATGAGGGTGTTACCCTTCATGGAGAAGTATGTTTGCCAGCTGTCTCTGAGAATCCAAGGATGTCCTCTCCCTGCATTCACCTGCACACCTATTGCGTTTTCATTATCGTTCACAGCTTTTCCACCTGTAGGGGACAGGGGATGTCTTCCTCTTCTGAAAGATATGTTTGCACTTGTATTTCTAGTTCTTGTTGCTTTGAATAATTCTCAAGAGAAGGAGGAAAATGACAGTTTCCTCCTCCAAATTTCGATTGTAAATATTTTAGGAAGGAGACTGGTAGGATGATACAGTAGTCATGGGAAAGAATGATAAATATCTAAACTGTATCGGGAAAGGAAACACATATTTAGGGGACAATTATCAGTTGGGTCAGAAATAGATTATTGATGTGACTGGGTGAATTGTGACTTGGGTGACTGAACTAATGGTGGCATTTGATAGAATTAAGATATAATCCTAAGAAGAAAAACCAAGTTATGGAGATGTGTGTCTTCATACACAAATACAAAGTTTAAATCATATTTGTAGTTCTGTGTTATAAATAACTTATTTATTGAGTACTGATTTATTTGCATTTTAGAATACAGTAGACACTTTACATACCTCTATGTATTATTATTAAATATTAACAGCTCAGACAATGGTACCTTCAGTTTACTGAAATAACTGATTATACAGTGTAGCAAAGTTTAGTTTTTAGCAGATATGGTTGTTATTAAACTTGCTAGAAGATTCTTAAATTTCTGTTTCTCTAAATGAAGAATAAAATGATTGTGATAATAATAGCACATCATTCTTTATTGTGTATTTACTGTTTTCAAGGTACTTCAAATTGTTTCTAACACATCACCTCCCATAATCCCCTCAACAACTCTGAAATAAGTGTTTTAGCCATATTATTACAGATGAGAAAATTAAGTCTCAGAATGGTTTGGTAGTTTTCCCTGGAATATAGCTACTAATTATTAGAATTCAGATTTTAACCCTCTTTCCACTATGCTTAATTGTCTATCTAAGGTAATATACTTCAACTTATTTTGATAAAAACAGACCTTTAAACTATAGTGGGGGTGGGGGGCAGGGGGAAGCAATGGCCCAAACAAGGTATATACATATGAATAAATGAATAAACAATAAAAAAAATAATAAAAACTTTGCAAACACAGGAAAAAACTGTAGTCATGTGAATTTATTATTGGCTTTTGGTAGCTATTTCTTTTATTTGGGGGGAATTTATGTATACCTGTAAAAGAAACTAATTTTGTCAAAATGACTTCTCATGGATTGGGGATGTACTCAGTGGTGGAGTGCTTACCTAGCATAAGCTAGGCCTTAAGTTCATTGATCAGCATAGATATATATATAAACCTGACATTGCTGATTATTCCTCATTATCCATTCTTTACTACAAATAAATGTATTGATACCCACTAGTAGTGAGTATATTTAGTTAACTAACACTAGTTCATGAGGTTTCTTATTTCTGGACAACATTTTCTCAAGCAATGTAGTTAACTTATAGCATGTGATATAACTAAAACATTCGGAATGTTTTTCTTTTCCGTATAAATAATGTCTCCCTTTGGAATCTAATGTGATTAGCTCTTAATAACTTTAAGCAAGCAACAAAGATAGAGTAACAGGTTTTGGGGCTGAACTCTTCATAGTGTCATGAAAGGGAAGTAGAATATGACAGGTTTATTTTGTGTATAAGACTATAAGAGGAGAAATGAGATACATAATTAATATTGTTTATAAGATGAAAAAATGTAACATATGTAGCAACAAGAACATATCATTTTGAGCAGATCTTTATAGAACAGACACCCCATATTGTGTTCATCCTTTTCCATAATCATTGCCCTGACAATTTGGTGAGCTTAGCAGTTGCTGCTGAGTAAGGGAGACTGTCTCTTCTCTGAGATCTCTGTATCATCCAAGAAACCCAGTCTCTTTGTGGCTAGAAGCAGGACATAATATATAAAAAGTATATAACTTTACTATTTTTCTCCCCATCAGAGGGATTTTTTAATTAATTACTCTGTTCATTTCTTTTTAAATGTATTTTTAAATCATAAACAAGTTTTGAGTAGGTTTTTTTCTTCAAATTAAGATTCTTTCCCATATGATTAAAGACCTTGTCATTTCAAGACATGACAGAATGTCCACAGCTGAGCATGAAAACCTGTTAAGAATTGAAATCCATTTTGATTAAAGACATCTAGTAATTCCAGGCAGTGTTTAATTCTCCATTTTAAAAAACCATGACCTTTTTTGTCATTTCATAGACCTGTCTTACCATACTTTAAAAAATACAACTGGTTTTATTCAGCCAGGATGAAAACGTCATTCATTCATGCCTTTTAAGTCATATTTTGAGTGCCTGACGAAGTATGGAGTCAAAGAGTTTTTGTGACATATGAGGTTTTCAGACTAATTATAAGGGCATAGCATACAAATACATATGAAATAATATAAAAAACACATTTATGAAATCATCAGTAGTGAGTGGATGTTAATGCAGGAGTGAGTCAGAGTGAGATGGTATTTTTCAGGGATGGCCAAAGTTAACAATAAATTCAAACCCAGTGAAAGAAAGAGTGGACAAGGATAACAGAAAAGAGGGAAAAGTATATTCTAAACACAGGAACTGTCGACAAAAGAGCATGGACTTGAAATGAGAGAAAGGGAGAGCATGAGAATGATGGAAATACTTGAGTGTTGGGTGGGCCAACTTAATTTCAATTTAATAATTCATGTTAGTGTACATTTCAGAGAGGAGATATCTGAGAATATTGTGTTAAACAGAATAATACAACCAGGTTTTTTTTTTTTTAGAAGCTGAATTGTCAGAAGGAAAGTATGAAGCTCAGTGATGTTCCTATGGTATAAGATAATAAATTGTACTCTAAAAATAAAGATGAGGGCCACGTGCAGTGGCTCATTCCTATAAACCCAGCTACTCTTGATTGGGAAATTTGGAGGATCGTGGTTGCAGGCCAGCCTGAGCAAAAAGTTAGAGAGATCCCATCTCAATAAACAAGCCAGGCATGTTGGTGTGAGCATCTGATCCCAGCTATGCAGAAGACTTTAGGTAGGAGGATTGCAGTCAGAGGCCAGCCCTAGTCAAAAATGCAAGAGACCATATGTGAAAAATAACTTAAAAAAGCAGAAAAGTACTGGGCACAGTCAAATGATAGATCACTTGCCTAGCATGTATGAGGCCCTAAGTTCAAACCTCAAAGACAAAACAAAAATGAAGATGAGCCAGAAAACCTTAAATTATTTGTGAAAGGAGAAATAGCCAGGTTATTAATAAGTTGGTAGGGCAAGTTTGGAATCAGATTTATGTTTGAAAATGAGATCCTGGAATATGGGGAGAGTTGACATGTCAATTTAAGAGAGGAGCTTGGTCATTAGTGCAGTTCAATGGACTAGCAATTTAGTTTCTAAGGATTATAGATAAGTCGTAATTAGGGGAGCCAAGTAAAGATTCTGTGTAGAATCTGGTTATACAAGTACTAAAATATTTATAGTAGGGAGTGGCTAAAAAGATTAGATTTACAGGGAAGTGATCTAGATTTAGACTCAACTCAATTTAATAACTTTCTTGACTTTGTGTTAGGCATTGTGCTAGACATTGGAATGATAAGGGTTAACAGAGTCATGGTCTCTGCCCTTATAGAACTTATGAAATAGCAGGAGTGACTTATATTTTATTACAATGGGCATGCACTTTGCTTTCATTGAAATATTAATTGAAATAATCCTACATTCACATGCAGTTGTAACAATAATCCATAGTCCCCTGTGGCACTGTGATGGTACACAGGGACATGTGCTCTTATCTCACATGTCCCTGAGTTTCACTTCTTTTTTTGAGTCTCTTTTCTTTCTCTTGTTTATATTGGATAAATCCTATTGATTTCAATATCACTAATCCTGTTCTCTGCAATCCTCTGTCTGCAACTGAACCCATTCAGTGAGGTTTTTTTTTCATTTCTATTACTATATTTTCAGTACTGTTATTGCTATCTGATAGTTGCTGAGATTAAACACTTCAAAAGTTGGCTATAATCTCCCTGGCAGTCAGGGTAAAGCAGGAAATAAGAATCACATGTCGTACAAGAGGTGAAAATACAACAATTCTTGGACATCAGAAAGTTTCCTTGACTGGACTATGGGAGAAAATTCTAACTAGAAGAGCTGGACATGACTGTGAAAGTTTTCATGATAACTAGAATTTATTCCCTACATGTCATTTACAGGAAAATAATGTTAAAATCCAAAAGAAAATCTAAATAATTGATCAATTGGAATTACAAGGAGAAACTTTACTACAGAAAATGGAAAGACTTAGTAATGAGTTGGGGTGAGGAAAGAGTTTGGTTCCATAGAGCTTCCAAAATCTGACAGGAAGTAATTGCATATATTGTGATGATATAAAATGACATGGGTGGTGACTGGTGCTTAAGTAACATCCTAGGGTGAGCAAGTCCAACTAGTCTTTATTAAGACACTTTATAGCCTACCAGTTTGTTGAGACATGGGCTTGCTAACCAGAATTAGAGAACTGACTGACAAGTCTGACAGCTAAATAAAAATATAGTATGCAGTATCCACAGAGAGGGAAAGTAAGAAAAACAAACTGGGGAGTCCAGGCTTTTAGCACTGGGGAGAAGAAAATCATGTAAGACCTAGTGGAAACAAAGATTGTTGAGCATGGTTTCTACTGGTTGGCTTTCAGAATGGAATGGAGTGGAGAGATTTGTTTAGAGAATGTCACTCGGTTATATTTGTAATACAGTATTCGAAAACCAAGTAAGTATCCTTTCTAAGACGCAGAGTATCTTCATTGGTGTCAAAATAAAAGAGAACATAGTGAACATAAAGAAGGACTGAAGCAAGTGGAAACTGGCATTGCTAGAAAGCACTTTTATCTAGGAGAATGAGAGCAGCAAAGTAGTAAGAAAAACCCAGGAAATCAGGAGTTATAAGTTATAATGTTATAAGGCAAAATGGCTTGTGAAAGGTCACCTAGAAACAGTACATTATGAAAAACTTTCTTGTTAATAAGTATTGCCACATAAAAGATAATGTTAAGATAACAAAACATAAATGAAGAATTGTGATCTAGGAATAGGATTACAAGCTTTAGGGCAGAAGTTGAATGGGAGAACACAGATCTCAAATAGAGGCAATGAAGAAGATCTAGTGTGCTAATAGATTGAATTTTCAAGTAGAGGTATCTCTCCCTCTGCTTATTAAAAGGAAAGATGAGAATATAAATGTGAAGGTGGCATGAAACCCTGATACACACAAATTAGAATTTTATTTTTCTATAGCATAATTTATTTGTGGATGGCCCATTTTAATATGGTGATAGAAATCTCAAGTAGTTCAAAAATCTCTGTCTTCTGTTTTCCATTCCTCATAAGCTGGGGCACTATGATCTCTTGCTTCTGTCTGTATGCCAGCAGCACTGTGATCCTACTGTGACATTCACTATACTTCCACTTTTAAGCCCATCATGGCCTAAGAATCTCTCAAGATTGTCTCAATATTACCTGCCTAGAGATATACTGTGCTGTTCAGCTTTTGGTCTCTGTGACAAAAATACTTGATAGAAACAATTTAAAGAAGGAAAGATTTATTTTGGCTCATGGTCTCAGATGTTTTAGTACATGGTCAGCTAGCTCCATTAGTTATAGACCTCTGGAAAAACAAACATCATGGCAGAAGAGCATGGTAAAGAAAAACTGCTTACCTCATGATAACTAGAAAGCAGAGGAGGAGAGAGGGTAGGGGGACTAGGGACAAGATAAACCCTTCAAATGTACAGCCCATTAACCTACTTTCCCCAACCAGGCCCTTTCTCCTAATATCCCTTCTACCTGTGAACGCATCCATGGATTAATCCTTTGATGAAATTAGTGCCCTCCATTTTGTGAAAGATGAATACTGAATGGTTGTGTCCACATTGTTGACCTCAAGCAACAGTAGGCTTCTCCACATAGAATCTAGGAGTAGGAAATTCAGAATGGAATCTGCCCCTTCCTCCTGTAAGATTTTTTTTTTTTTGATCTTCAGCCACATTTTTCAGCTTTGTGAGGAATCTATACTGTTACTATAAAATTGCTAAAACTTTTTTTAAGTAAAAAAGTCATTCGGGTCTCAAACACACACAAAAAAACTTGATGGCTAGCAGTGTTACCAACAAGTTAAATCCTCATTCCATTAACTCCCACATATTCGTTGGGAATCTCAACACTCTTGTGGCCAAGAAATCTGATGTAGAGGTACCCTTCTCAAAGTATGGCAAAATTGTGGGTTACTCTGTTCATAAGGTCTTTGTCTTGGTCCAGTATGTTAATAAGAGAAATGCCTGGGCTGCTATAGCAGGGGAAGATGGCAGAATGATTGCAGGCCAAGTTTTAGATATTAATCTGGCTACAGAGCCAAAACTGAACAGAGGAAAAGCAGGTGTAAAATGATCTGCAGTGGAGATGTATGGGTCATTACCAGAATACTCTTCTCCATCCCCTCTACTCAGCTCCTCATTTGACTTGAATTATGACTTTCAGTGGGATTATTATGACAGAATCTACAGTTACCCAGCACATGTGCCTTTTCCTCCTCCTATTGCTAGGGCTGTAGTGTCCTCTAAACACCAGCATGTATCAATAAATACCTCACAAAGGGGCAAAAGTTATTTTAATTCTAAGAGTGGTCAAGGGAAAGATCTTGTTCCAAGTCTGGAAAGTTGAAAGAAGATGACCTTCAGGCCATTGAGGAGCTGACCCAGATAAAGCAAAACATGGATTCTCTACGGGAAAGCCTGGCAAAATTTGAAAGGGAACAGAGCAAACAAGCAGTAGAAATGAAGAATGAAAAGTCAGAAGAGGAGAAGAGCAGCAGTTCGTAGAAGATGAGACTAATGTGACCTACTGGATGATGATGATGATGATGATGAAGAGCCGGGGAAGACCAGCTGGAGTTGATCAAGGATGATGAAGTGACTGAGGACGAAGAGGATTACAGAGACAGCACCAATGCAAGGATGGCTCCTCAGTACATAGTGGGGTTTAGAAATCTTATTCCATTATTTCTTTATTTAGGCACTTAGATCAAAATGTCACCAGATCCTCTCCCTTAGTATCTTCAGCACATACTCTCTTTCTCCCTATCCTTCCCATGTCATTCATTCATATTGCTCTGCACTTGGTTCCATCACTTCCTTTGATGCGCCTAGTAGTTTTGTTAGGTCTTTCCCTGTAATTTTTGCTTTTAATTTTGATACCTCTTTATGACTTTAACAATAAAAAGGATGTATGGTTTTTATCAACTGTCTCCAAAATAATCTCTTGCTGTGCAGGCAGTACAATTCTTTCCATTCATTCATGATTTCAGTAGTTGCTTCCCTAACTGCAAAGGCAATCTCATTTAGTCCCAACACCTGAGAGCTGCTTTGAGTTGGAGGTATGTGTGTTATACCCCCACATAAGTACTGTGTGGAGCTGTTCAACACAAATGTAACAATGTATTTTTGTGAATGAGAATTGGCATGTCAACTGCATCCTTTATAAAAATAATTAGTGTTATAATCTTAGTATTTGTTTTCTAAAATTGATACTCTGGTTATTTTTGTGAACAGTCTAATGTTTGGGAACTTTTTTTGTGAAATAAACAAGCCCTTATTAAACCAGGAATTTGGAGAAGAAAAAACAAAACAAAACAGAAATTAGTGCCCTAACGATCAACTCACCTCTCAATAGCAATGCAAGCTGGGGACCAAGCCTTTGACAGAACACTTCATATCCAAACCACAACATGTGTATTCAGACCTGCACTTTCTGGGGCCATGTTCTCCCTTTAGGCTTCTAACCTACTGGTCCAGAACCTCTGAACTCTCAGAGCTCTGTTCTTTTCCACTCTTCTCTGTCAGTCCCTGTGTTTCTAGTGTAGAGGTGGAGCAGAAAGACATCAAGATGCTGCACACTGGTGGCTCATACCTGAAATGGCAGCCATTCAGGAGGCAGAGATCAGGAGGATCGTGGTTTGAGGCTAGCCTAGGCAAATAGTTTGCAAGACGCTATCTTGAAAAAAACCCGTCCCAAAAAAGACTGGTAGGGTGGCTTGAGCTGTAATCCCTGAGTTCAAACTTTAGTACCGAAAAAAAAAAAACAACAACAAAGAAACACCTCAAGGAAGGGTGCAAGTACACTTATAATGGTGCTTGCTTATATAGTTGCACCTGTCTGAAGACTTCACCATTTCTACAGAAGTTTTAACTTCTGTAAACAACCAGAAGACTGTCCCTTTGAGAAGGGGAGACCATGGCTTCATTAAAGCAATGAACATAAAACATCTTAGCATCTTGTATGTGTTAGGGTTGAGGTGTAGAGAGGATATAAATTGATCAAAAAGTTAGAACTCCCATATGATCTAGCTGTCCCACCACTGGGTAAATAACCAAAGGGAATGAAAAAAATGTGTCAAAGATAGATCATCACACTACTGTTTATTACAGCAATATTCACAATTGCCAAGAGATGAAATCAACCTAAGTGTCCATTAGCTGATGAATGGACAAAGAAAACATGGGACATGTACCCAGTGGAACACTATTCAGGTATAAAAAACAATGGGATCCTGTTACCTGTGACAACGTGGCTGAAACTGAAGATCATTGTGTTAAGTGAAATAAGCTAGGCACAGAATGACAAGTATTGCATGATATCACTTAAATGTGGAATACAAAACAGTTGATCTCATAGATACTAGTGGAATGATGGGGAGAATAGAAGAGAGGAGGGATGGTAAAATGTTGATCCATGGATACTAAGTTCCAGTTAGATAGGGATAGGAAGCTGTGTTATATACTGTAAGGTGAAGGGGCTATGAGTAACTAGAGGAACTATGGGTAACAAATATGTACTCACATGGTTCCCCATTAATATGTACACTTTTGTGGTTTTATGTATCAGTTGAGAATTTAAAAATTAAATAGATAAATAAAATAACAAATACAAAAGATGAAGAGAAAAACTATATTTTACACCTTCAGGGCATGTCTTTATTTTTCACAACAAACTTTTAAGTGTAGGTATTTTTGTCTCATTTTAAGGGTGAGGAAGCTGAGGCAGTGTGAGGTTGTATAATATGCCTACTGGTCATATTGGCCATACTGCTCGTCACTGGTTGATCACCTTCTCTCTGAACTGTGCATTTCATTCTCTCTCTGAAAGTAAGATTAAAGGGCAGAACGCAACATGAGCAACATTCAGAGAAGGCCACAAGGGATAGTCTGGTCCTGGTCACCTATAATTAAATGATGGCAGGAGAAGTTAAAAAGAATTTTAAAAAATGATTTTATTAAAGGGTTTGTAGGGTTAGAAAAAGAGATAGTGGTAGGAGTCAAGACATATGCGTGCACACACACATAGAGAAATTGAGAAATTGGTGGCTAATCATAAAACTACTGGCTGGACACACCAGTGCATGACACACCATTTGAGAAGAAAGAGCAGCACATGCAGAGTGAAATCACATTGTTCCTTGATGTTAGGCATGCAGAGGCCAATGGAGATTTTATGTCCCTAGAAAGCATAGTGGAAAGTCAGTGATTGTGACAGCTAAGGGAAACAGAAGCATTTTTGAAGGAGAAACATATCACTGATTTTGGAAGTTAAGTGGTTTTTTCTGTTTTGTTTTGTTTTTGAGATGGGGTCTTGATATGTTGCCCAGACTGGCTGCACACTCCACCTCCCAAGTGCTTGGATTATAGGCAGGTGCCGTATAAAGTGGTATTTTGTAATGAATAAAGATGAAGGATAACAAAGTATCAGAAGGGTGAAGAAATTTGAAGCTAAAATATTAGAGATCATAATCATATTTTGCTTGTTCATATTTTTATTGCCATCTCTTACTCAATGAGTTTGAAACCCAAGTAACATGAAACTAAAGAATGCCCATGGTTTAATGATCAGGAAATGACATGATGAGCCAAAGGTACCAGCTCCCTTTTTCCTCTCATATGTAAGAAGAAAGAAAAAAAAGTCAAAGGCTGAACAGAAGAAAAATATGAATTTATAGTGATGAGTGTGACTTAGATATAGGCTGGTCTGTGTAGTTGTCTTTGTATGGCCACTTGGTTGAGATACTTAAGAAGATCCAGTGCTTAGCATGGGATCTGGAACATAACAGGAGCTCTGTAAATGTAACTCACTTTTCCAACGCCTTCATTTATTCAATGTACATTTATAGAGAGCAGCAAACTTAGTGCCTCATATGTTTTGGATAGCATAAACTACATTATGCTGCAATAATGATACCCCCACCCCATTCCAAATCTCAGTTGTTTAAACACAGCACTAGTATCTCCTCTCACCTTCTTAATCCTCTGCATGTTTAGGGCAACTCTCCAAGTGGCAATCTAGATTACTTAATTCTCTTAGCCTGATTATCTTGACACAAATTCTCTGCAAGGTTCACCACAGGCAGGAAAAGTGCTGTTCAGAACTGCTGTCAGATGTGTGTCTAAAAGTGACATGTGTCAGTCAGTTTATAATCCACTAGCCAGAACTAGTCCTCATCCCACTGTGAGGGGTGAATATAGAGTCTTTTGTGCTTAGAAATGGATAACTGGATGTTGACTAACACAAGTCACATCTTCCACTACTCAGCTAAGCATTGGATACTCAGTAGTGAACAAAGCAGGTTATCACTTATCCTTCCCCTATAGAGCTTCAGTTCACAGTGTTGTGATCTGGGAACACTGAAATCTATGAAGACCCAGGTTTCTACACAAGACAGGCAAGGGACTAGATCAATGAAATTGCATTCAATATGTGTAGAGTTGTGTGAGAAAATAGGAAAGGGTAACAGTTTAGTATAAGTGACAAGTATGGAGATCTTAGAAATCCTCAATAAATATTTACTGAATGAATGTTAAGTGTGGAATAAGAAGAAATTTAGCTTTCAGAAATGAAATGGGAAAGGCAACAGAGAGACAGATATAGGAAGAAAAAACACATGGAAGCAGTTTATGCTTTTCAAATGTTCTGAATAATATTTGGGAATAAAAGCTGTTCTTGCTGTATCTACTGCTTCCAGTAAGCCTGAAATATTTCTGTGCTGGTCTCTTCTGCCATAGTGGGGGAGCAGAGGAGCAAATTCCCAGCTAGACTATTTCATTCCTACCTGGTCAAGAGTATGGAAAACGTTGGGAAGCCTGGACCCTTTCTCATTCACTGGAATGTTTTGCAATAAAGCAAGTTTGCTTGATTGGCAGTTGTCAAATGTAGAGGGGTCACAAGAAAGGGGAAATAACACTGCTATGAATACTGAAAATGTTACAGAGTTAAACAAAAAGTCAAGGAACACAGTATTAAGATAGGATATTAGAAAGGGGTAGTTTACAAACCTTATAAATGATTCACATGAAAATGTAAATGTAAAGAAAAGAGAAAACAAGTGGAAAAAAGATAACTCCTTTTATAATTTTAGTATGTATAATCCCAAGCTTTTTTTCCGGGCACACACATCCATTTGTCTTACAAAAACAGATCATATGATACATGCTTGTTGTGTCATCTCTCTCTTACTTGAAAGTATTTCTTGAATTTTTTCCTTATTAAGAAATACATTTCTGAAATCTTTAATGTCTGGTAGATATTGCATCATATATGTATGTCAAAATATATTTATCCTATTAGATTGTTTAAAGACAGTTGCTATTATAAACAATGCTCTTATGAACATACTGTAACTGAATTTCTGTGCACATATTTTCTAGGCTAACTTTTCAAAGGAATTATTAGGACAAAAGATAAGGTTTATAATGAACATTACCAATATGGTCTCTAAAAAATTGTTTTAATTTATATTCCTGCCAACAGTAGATGAGAACAGTAATGTTTAGGAGTCCATAAATCTGCAAGATTGATTATAGACATTTGGGTGTATCATTAAATGTATATTTAATCTTAATAGGAAGAGATGTCCAGAATATTATCTTTAAATCCCCCATTTTATATTTAATGCTTTGTGCTAAAATCACATGCATAAAAGTTTCACGTTTATATATCTTTCAAAAGGAATTTAAGACAAATTTACATATTCTGCTAAATGGGCTCAATAATGTATCATGGGCACTAGGTTAAGATTCATGGATGATCATTTGGATGTCTAAAATCAGTTCCTTGCTTGACAAAATGCTCTACCGTCAAATATCATCATCCATGCCTTGTCTATATGGCTGTGGCTAATACCTGTGCATATCTCTAATGGCTGAATGTCAGGCAATTTCCTGTTTCTCTGAGAGAAGAAAATTCAGAAACATTTTTCAGCTAAGTTGATTAAACTTTGAGCAGCATAGATGCAGTAATTGAGTAAATTGAGTATGTACTTATAATATGTAATCTACTATTTACATAGAAATAGTATGATAAAGCACATATTATGAGGAATAATTTTAGAAATATTGCTCTTTTCCCACCCCTATATTTTAGGAAGCAGTTCTGATCCAACTCCTCTTCTATGCATTCTTGACAATAGAGTGGTACCATCTTTTCAAACAACCAGCCTCTTCTACCACTTGCCATCTGATCTTCAGTTCAAGTGGTTTAGGATGCAGGATTTTGTAAAACTGGATATGATACTATCACTATAAGTCTTTTCCACAGTTATGAAAACCTACTTACTACTCCTGATCTCTGGTAACCACTTTTTTTTAGTGGTATTTAAAATACTTGTTTTCAACAACATCCAGCACTTAGAATAGTTGGGTCTTGTCTCCCAAATGATTACTATTTCAGTATTTATTTCCTTTGCGTCCATTTTTTATCAGTCCATCAAGTTAAGAATTGTTAGAACCATCTGAAACTCTCAAAAGTTAATGATGTTTCAGGCCAACACAATTTCTCCCAAATGTTATTTTGTTTAAAATAAAATAATAGAGAGTACCTGATATTATGAGAGACTTTATAGACTTTAGTATAAAATGCTTTGTTTTCTGAGTAATAACTTTGAAGAAGAAAAGTCATTACATTCAGCCATATATTATGGTTTAAATAAAAGAGAAGGAATTCACACAGGTTTCTTTTGTGTTAATATGCAAAGTAACTATTGAATATGAAAGCTTTTATCCACCTATAAGAAACATTGAAAGAATATGGTAGGGTTATAATGCATTTATCTTATATAAAAGCATTGAAAATAGTTCATAAAGTCTGCTGTTTGGAAAATACTCACGTTGGAGTCTTTTTTAACAACTATAGCCTCTACTCTACACAATTAAACCTCCCAACCTCAAGTCACATCTACTTTCATGTACACACACACACACACACACACACACACACACACACACACACACATACACACACACAGAGAAAGAGAGAGAGAGAGAGAGAGAGCGCAGGAAATTCTTAGAATAAATGGTCTCTTGGGGATCCATAGCCAAAATTTTCAGAACTCAAAATGAAAAATTTAGAGAACTTGGTGGTTAAATTTCCCTATCGTGTTACTCTCTAAGATATATTGTTTCCATTCTTTTCATCCAAGTATTTCCAAGAGAATTAGACTCAGAGAGCATTTTACAGATAAGGTGGCAGCTATTTGATTGATATGGTTGAAGATAGCATATGGTGTATTCTTCCCTCTCAAACTGTTTTGAGTCTTTGTTCTTGCCCATAGCAGCAATATACACGAGAACCATCCAAGAACTTCCCAGTGGTACATGGATGCAATACATGTCATCTTAAATACCAGTGAACATTTTGCCATTGCATTCTTTATTATTTCAAGTAAATCAAACCAAGAGACACGGAGCTTAAAATAAGTTGTTATAGAACTCTAATTCTATAAGCTCTTACAATTTCATAAGATTATAAATACCATTTTAAAATGTTAATTAGAAGATGCATTTGTTTTAATTCATGATACTGAAAATATTGACTGAATTGTGAATTAACACATTTAGGGGTGCAGATGTCATTTTTCATGAAATTTCCTGAATGATGCAATTTTTATACTTCATATTGCAGTTTGATCAATTTACAGATTTTATTTTACATAATTAGTTGGTAAATGAGAAATTCTATTGCTGATATAACTATTTTTCTGTAATAGAAAGAAGCTAAAATTTCTGAATTATAAATAAAAAATATTTTGAAGACATCTGGTCTACATCTGTCTGAAAAAAGATAACTTAAAACATTGTAATTAAATGCAAGAAATACTGAAATATTCACACCTTAGGATGTTAAAAAACCTCATTCCATTTTAATGATTTGTTGAATTGGTGATTTTTTTAAATTTCAATGTCCTTTAGCCTCTCTTTTTCTCCTTAGACTTACAAACTAAAAAACAAAAATTTTTCCATGTTTTTCAAAGCCTCTGCTAAATGAAAGTGCTATCTTTATTGCTCTTTTATATGTTGAATAAAGTCCACTGTTCAGTTAATACTCAGCAGACATAGATGCAGACCTGTCTGTCTCCTTTTGATGTATTTATAATTCCTCATTCAATTATTGAACATGAGAGATTAGTGAAGGGGTCTATAATCTTCCTCCCTAAGTCGTGTATTTACTTATTGTAGGCCCAAAAGGACTCAGTAAATGGGGAAAAGAAGGCATTCGGACCTATGAAAATGAAAACCATTTTTGCTACATTCTCATGATCAGCAGACAATCATTCTTTGAAGACTAGTCTTTTCTTTGATAAAAAAAAAAAAAATCCTGCATTACGTGGAAAATTATCCACTTTGGGAGAAAGAATAATACTGTGTACTTGCTGCAGCCTAACCTTAAAATGTAAAAAACAAGAAAGAGTTCTCTAACAAAAGACTGCCAACCCTTAAAACTTCAATGTGACTGGGTTTGCTCCTAAGAGATAAGTCTGTAGACGTGAAGATACTCAGTGCTGATGCTACAGTGGAAGGTTTAGGGAGAAATTCTCTTTTTGAATGCCAGAGGCTCCCCTCACCAGCAAAAAACCCCAAAAAGAATTGGTACTGTGTGAAGTGAAACAACTTTTCCTCAACACATGCCCTAAGGTAACACAAGCTGTATTTTGTGGTTTATTTCCAGGGAGCATGACAAAGATCCAGAGACTTGTTTTAGGGTATTAATGCATCTGAAGAATTTACAACTCAATTTTCACATCTCTATTCTTGGAGAAAGCTTTACAGATGTACCAGGTACCTCTTTTGAATTTTCTAATATGTTTTTTATAGATAACATAAGCCATACAAATTAAGTATTAATTTCCATGTTTTCCTTTGTTAGAATAATCAAGATGAGCACTGTTAACCAAGATTATACGACAGCATTAAAGTCTGATTCAATTAAAAAAATACTTAAGTAAGCATTCTTTGATTTAAGTTGAGAACGTGAAGTCATCTCTTTTATCAAATATAGTTTATGTGATGCATCTTGATGTAAATAAAATATATAGCTGTAGGCATCTTAACACTTAAGGAAAGTGGGAGTTTGTAATTGGATATACAGCCTCTCACCTCTGGGGTCACTAGTTTGAATCCTTCTAACATTGGTAATGGCTAAAATACATTACCATCTGTTAGGTGGCCTGTTTAAACATTTTGGCATCTAACTTGTAATGTGGAGTGGACTGCAGTGCATATCATGGTTTGTCATAGGTCCGTGCCTTTTTATTGAACTTGAGAAAGATAAGAATTAGAAGCTGTTAGCAGCAGGTCCTCTTATTCTTTATGCCATTTCCTTCACCCTGCATCCGCACTAGTCATATTGTGTCCATAAAATGAGCATTCTGATACCTCTCATGAGCACATGTGTTTCTGTTTTTAAGGCTTTGGGTGTTGAGCATTATTTGAAAACCAAATATTCAGTCAGCAAAAATTCAGAAGTAGCCCCTGTTCAGAAATGACCCTTGTCATAATGCATTTAGCATTAAAGGACCACCTGTAGTTTGCTTACACCCAGAAAGTACTTCTTGATTCTGGTTAATGCTAAGAACTGACCCCAACCTGTACTAAGGAGCCTCATTCCTGTGGCTTATCTTCTGCCTTCTGCAACTTAAGGACATGTTCCCCTAGGGCACTAAGCTTCTCTTGACCCCATTTTCCAATTCGCCTCCATTTTATTCTTCTTATCTCAACTCTGGGTCATTTTCAATTTTTTTCTTGTACCTATAAAGGTTTTTTAATTTTTTATTATATTTTGAATTCATATACGTTAATAACACATGGGGGTTTCATTGTGGTAATACATGTGTACTGTGTAGTTTGAACAAGTTCATCCTTCCATTATATTCCTATTCCCACCTTTCTCCTCCCCTATTTTTGCACAGTATTTGTGTAAAATAATAAGTGTATATCTCTTCAAACATATACATGTGGTGTATTTTGGTCCTTCTCCCCCTCAGTATCCCATCCTTTCCCCTCTACCTCAGACCATGCCCCTTTTATATTCATGTCCCATTGTTGTCATTATCATCATTTTAGGTCTAGGTTCTACAAATGAGTGAGACCGTGCAGTATTTTTGAGCTTGGCTTCACTCTCAACATGATGATCTTTAGTTCCATCCATTTTCCAGCAAATGACATAATTCCATTTTTCTTTATGTCTGAGTAATATTCCATGGTATACATATGTATATATACCATATTTTCTTTATCCATTCATCAGTTGTTGGCTCCTTGGCTGATTTCACACTGTATGTGTTGTGCACAGAGCTGCAATAGCATAGTTGTATAGTATCTCTCTTGTATATTGATTTACAGTCCTTCAGATGTATGCCAAAGAGTGGGATGGCAAGGTCATAAGTTAGGTCTTTTTTTAATATTAAATTTGTTGCACCAAATTACATTCCCACCAACAATGTACGAGGGTTCCTTTTTCCCATATCCTTGCCAATATTTATTGTTGTTTTCTTAATGATTGACAATCTGACTAGTGCAAAATGGAACCTTACTATAGTTTTGATTTACATTTCCTTTATGACTAAGAATGTCGAACATTTCTTCATGTATTCATTAGCCATTTGAATTTCTTTTTCTGAGAACTGTGGTCAATTCATTTGCCCATTTATTAATTGGATTATTTGTTCTTGTTCTGTTTAGTTTTTTGAGGTCTTTGTATAATTCTAGATATTAATCCTTTATCTGTTGAAGAGCTACTGAAGATACTCTCCCATTCTTCAGGTTGTCTCTTGATTTTGGTAACTGTTTCTTTTAATATACAGAAACTTTTTCATTTGATGCAGTCCTGTTAATTCTTTCTCTTGTTTCCTTGGCAGTTGGTGTCCTATTCAGGCAATAATTACCTAAGCCTCTATCTTTTAGAATTTTCCCAGTTTTCTCCTGTAGTTGTGTCAAAGTCTCAGGTCTTGCCTTAAGATCTTTGATCCATTTGAATTGTTTTTGTAAAGGGTGAGAGAAAAGAGTTCTACTTTTAATCTTTTGCATGTAGATAACCAGTTTTCCCAGCATCATTTGTTGAAGAGGTGAAGAGGCTGTATTTTCTCCAATTTGTTTTTGTCTCCTTTGTCAAAGATCAGATGGCTGTTGCTGTGTGGTTTCATTTCCAGGTCTTCTATCCTGTTCCATTGGTCTTTATATCTGGTTGAGTACCTGTACCTTGCTGTTCTGTTACTACGGCTCGGTGGTATAATTTCAAGTAACTCTGGGACATTTTCATAAAGTTTTATTATGGTGTCTCAGCATTGTATGCTTTTTTCCTGATGCTGTTTACCTCAGTTTCAAATTATTGAACATGTGTAAATTTTTGTATCTCACTACCTATACACTTGCACACACGTACACTATCATGTAGGTTCTGTGAGGTTCAAAGACTGTATCTGTCTTGTTTAATACAATAGCCCAAAACCCAGTACGGTACTGACACAGTGCAGGAGCTATGAATATTTATTAGATAAATATGTAAAGATAATGTAAACTCCCTTCCCTAAATGAATCCCTAATTTTGTTGAAGAGGGAACATTCATGCATAAGCACAGAAAACAAAGAGTGAAACATAAGATAATGTAATTATATTGTAGTGCTGACACCTGGAGCTTAGAGGGTTAATTGACAAGATAGTACACGAAGGCTGGGCACCTGTGGCTTACGCCTGTAATCCTTGCTACTCAGGCAGAGATCAGAAGGATCACGGTTTGAAGCCCGCCCAAGCACCCTCTACAAAAACAGGGCTGGTGGAGTGGCTCAAGGTGAGGACCCTGAGTTCAAGCCCCAGTTCTGAGAGAAAAAAAAAAAAAAGATAGTACATGAGTAGCCAAAGCTATTCAAATAACCAGAAAATAAATGATTAAGTTGTTCAAAAAGAAGAAACAAAGTAGTCAAAATACATTGAAGCAAACATGTTGGATACTGTGTTTAAATAAGAGAATGATTTCAATAATTAATGCTGAGAGGTCACTAATCTAAGCAAAATAGGAAATTCTGCATAGCAACCTTGGTCAGTTAATACTATCTTACACAGGCAGGGTAGGGCCAAAATAGGGGGGACCTTGATCACCATAGTAGATTAGGTAAAAAGGAATATGAAGCCTATGTTGGAACAAGGAAGAAAGATGCAACTTGTATTTTATGAAGCTTTATCTTAAAATAATACTAAGGCAAATGTGAGGTGGTGGCAGAGAAATTAAAGAGAGGGATATTTGAGAGACAAGGAAAACACAGAAAAGAATTTGATAGGTGGAAGCTGTTGAGAAAGAAGGGGAGAAAAAATATTTAGCCCCCTGGGATGCTATGGAGTACATTGTCTTTGTACATGCTCCTCTCCTCACACTCTCACCTGCCTGCCTTCAGCCTCAGCCACAGCTCCATCAGTCACTTCAAATGTGCTCTTCCTCATCACCACACTTCATCTTGCGCATCAGAGGAGCTCAGGTGTTGAAAGGGTGAATGAGCCTGGTAGCAATCCAGATTGCGCCTTTAGAAGGCCACTTAGCTAATCTTTACTCCAAAGGTTTTCTAACAAGCCATTCTGTGTAACTTCAGCCCTTCTTATCACTCCTCTGGTCTATTGAGCAAATACTTTTATTGCACTTACTGTATTCCAGACATTCAACTCTTCATAAAAATCCTGTTCAGTATTATTACCTCCAGTTTTACCCCTGCAGGGAACCTGAGACACAGAGAAATTAAATCAGGTCACACAACTAGATAATGCTTTAACCACTGTGCAATGCTGCTTTCTCTTCTCCTTGTTTTCTGACCCAACTGCTTATCTAACTTTAAGCATTAGTTGCTTTTTTGTTGTTATTGTTGTTCTTCTTTTCCCAACTTACCATCCCACAGTCTGAATTGCTTACCTAGCCCTTCCACAAACAAGATTACCTAGCAGGAAACAAGTTTTACTGCTCTTTTTAATGAAGCATTAAATTTCTTTTGCAAATTCTAAAGCTATAGTGTAGCATCTTTGTAGAATTTCCATACTATTGGTTATTTTCAACTAAAAATTATGTTATATGGCCTTTATAATATTTTTCCTAGAAAGTATACTAGAGTTAAGATGATTAGTTTTAGTTTATAGCTCTACAGCTTACTGTTCTTCAGTATCTTTCCTTCATTTTATAAAGAACAGAGAGACCAGGGAGAATTAATAACTTTGCTAAGTCATCACAGCTAGGTCTGGTGGACAATATAGGCAGTGGGTAATGGCAAGATTAATAGCAGAACCTAGGAGTCAACTTTCTAACCCCTGATTACTGCTATATTTGTTCAACATTTTTTTTAAAAAATATATCATTGTGCCAGGAACTGTGCTTGATACGTAGGATGAAATAATGAATAAAGAAGGTATGTTCTGTGATATTTGGAATAGAACATGGTCCAGTGCTTTATACATCACTTTCTAGAACATCCCTTAAACAAGTTAGAACTAACATTTCTTGAGCACTTAGCATTTGCCAGACAGTGTCCTAAGCCCTTGCTGCATTGCCTTATTTAGTTTTACAGTCGTGTGAATTAGGCATTGTGGGAATTACTATTTTACAGCTAAGAAGAGTGAAGCACGTAGAAACTACATAGTCATGCAGTTAGGAAGCCAGACAAAATATAAACCTTGTTCATATATTTCCAAGCAAAGGCACACCTATGCTCTACCTGGAAGTCCAAAAAATAACTATTTTATAAGTAAGAAAGCAGAAGGAATAGTAGTAGAAAATTTCTGGCCAATCACATAAAACATTTCCATTTCCTCCTACTATCTTGTAGAAATGGGAAAGCTAATAAAAGGCACCTCGAATTTATTTCCTAAACTCTTCCCATTTAATATTAAAGTAGATTCCTTCTTTCTTCTGTCTAGTTTCATTGTGAGAAAGTTTTCAAAACCAATATGAAGTAGAAAAATATCCCATATGACGCTTGCCACATAGTTAGTGTTCGGTAACTATTACTTGAATGAATTAATGATTTCGGCATAATACAATAGTACAATTTGTGAATCTTATCAGATTGGTAGAAACATAGGTTGAGACAATTTGCAGATGCTAAAGAGTTAGTGAATAAAAGTAGAGATGATTTCAAAATAGACAAGTAAGTTCTAGTTTGTTTTATGTTTCTATATTAATATGTGTCTTTGATTTAATGTAAATCTTTTTTCTTTTTCTCATCTCTTAGATCCTATGTCAGTCAGAATAACTAGGTTATACGAAAGTAACAGACAACCTAAGATTTATTTTTTGTTTTTCTTGTTCACATAATGGGTTTATGGTAGATAAACAGAAGTGTTCTCATTATTGAGGACCCAAGCTGATAAAGAGACCCAAGCAACTACCAGCTCAAGTGTTACTAATTGCCAGAAGGAAAAGAATACTCAAAAACTGTCCCCATCACCAGTTAACTACTCTGATTTAGAAACAGCATGCTTTTCCACTCAACTGTTGTCCACAACTTTTCAAGGCATTGCCTAATCATAAAGAGGGCCAAGAAAAGCTGTACTGCTCTGGACCAAGAATAGAGGAGATTAGAAATATTTGGTGAACTGCACTGTGGACTACCACAGTTCATTAATGTACGTTATGGTCTATGGATTCTCAGAGAGGAAACCAAACCTCTCCAAAGTTTCTACTTTCACCTGAGTGAGGTTGAGTAAAGAGCTTTACAAATATGAGAGTATCTTCTTGCTGGGAATTAGCCAGGTGCTACCTGAGGACATATCTAGCAACTGTGTCCTTAAGGCAGAACCAATATGAAGTAGTGGTGTTCTCTGTGAAATGGAGTTAATTACCACTTACTGATGACTTGGCATTTTGTAAAGCTTATAGTGATTTTCAAACTAAAGTGGCTCTCCTCCTCCCTGAGGGACATTTGGTAATATCCAGACAGACATTTCTGATTGGGCAAGATGTGCTGCTCCTGCCTCTGATAGTAAAGGCCAATGATGCTACAAAACATCCTACATGCCACAAAGCAACCCTCATAACAAAGACTTAGCCAGCCTAAAATGTCAGTAGCACAAGATTACAGAAGTCTTGACTTGTGAAAATTGAAGTCAGCAAACCAGGTTGGAGCTGGGTCCTATAGCTTTAAAGGAGATGGGAAGGGGAAATAATAATAAAACCATCTGCCCTATCCACTTCTGTGAGTTATAATGAGAATTTCAACAGGATTAGACAATTTAGGGGAAAGTACTTTCTAAACTACTATGCAGATTTTATTATTAGATTCATGGACTTTCCTTTAGAATTTGTAGATAGAGTTGAGTTTTTAATGCTTTTTAGATCCAAAGAAGATATCAGGATGCCATTCCTGAAAAGTTCATTTTTTTTCAAAAAATTGAAAGGTCATTCTATTACATAAGCCCTCTGTGTCGGACTCCATGTTACAAATGAACCAAAACCCCAAGAAGCTCTTCAATGCAAACATTTGAGTTTTGGCCAGTTCTCATGACAAGGTCACATTATTAGCCCTTGAGATGGTTTTAAAAAAAAAATGGGTAAGATATCAAATCAATGGAATGTGTTTGTATACTTAATAATTGACCACAAGTGGTAATTCTAAACAAAATACTCATTTCTGTGAACAGCCAACACCTTATATAAGGATTCTTCTTTCCACACTGCAGACATGACATGAGTAAGGAGTGTCATCTTTAGACATTTGGGCAGCCAGAAAGATTGCAAGGAAACTAAAAATGTGAACTATGGTTTTGGCAGACAGAAGTCTTTCTTTTTCACCTTTAAGGTTAAGAACAGTATGTGGAAAGCTTCTAGTTAGTATCTGGCATGACAATGATTATTACTGTGATCTTAGCTTTGGAGTCAAATGTTGGATGACTATATAGCATTTCCTTCCCCTCCTGCCACTTCCTTCACCCAGCTTCCAGCTACTGTCTCATTTTCAGCAGTGTAGCTGTACTAAAGGGGAAATTCTAGGAAGATTCCAGGAACATAAATAACTTACACCACATTAATATAAAAATTATAAATTTTACTACAAGGGGAGCCCAGCAGAATAAAAGCTATTAAGGAATCATAGATTATATGTGAGATGAAGTAAATGTAAGGTTGACTAAACTCATTCTGTCCATACCATACCATTCCCTAAACCTATTCCCTTGTAGTTTGTTTTTAATTTTATTGCTACTCATTCCCCTAACATAGAATTACTTACTGGCCTGACGTCATGCGAAGTATTGTGAATATCAAGAGAAGAAGACGTAGTCCCTCCCCTCTAGAAGCTTACAGTCTTATTGGAAATCAAAATGTTTATATATTTTCATTTTATTATCACGTGGTATTTTTTAAAATTGTAACATTTAAATAGTTTGAATATGTTATCTTATAATGCTTATGAACAACCCTTACAGCAATCTAGTGATTTGGGTAATCAAACAAGTACCAGCATCCCAATTGATAGATGAGGAAAATGACTTACATGAATAATCATTTTAGAAGCATGTATGTGAGTTAGATTCTCTGTAGACAAAGCCACCCTCATAAGGCATGTAGTTACTTTCCCAAGAATATGATTGGGAAGATCAGCCTCCTAAGAATTTAAAATTCAGACTAAAGTCTTCTGTCTCCTAGTCTTTTGCTGAAATGAAGAATATAACAAAACATACTAGGAAAAATAAGGAAGATTCAAATAAATATAAGCATATTTGCTGCTGGCAGAAAAGAAGAAATGCTATAGTGGAAATGATAGTATCTCTTAAGATAATTTGTGAATGTAACAAGATTCCAGTTAGGGTGCCAGAGTATTGCTTTAATATACCTCCACAAAGTAGCTCCAAAGAAATCACTTACAAAGGAATCATCATGGAAAACATGCCCTGCCAGAATCAGAGCATGTAGGAAGTAACAACTTTCAAACAAGTGCTTTACAGATTCAGAATCATGAAAGTGGAAAAATGGGCAGAAGTGGAGAATTCAGAAATAAACCCAACTTGTTTATAAACTTAGGACAACAAAATTTAATAGTACACTTATTCCAGCTCTAAAATGTGGTTCTTACTGGTAAAAACAAGAAGCTGAATAAAATTAATAACTTCCATGTAGTAAAACAAATTTTATATATAATATGTATTCTATATGTAAGGCAAGGGTGAATGTTTCATTTCTTATATGAATATATAGATGATCATATAAGAAATGAAGTATATATGCTAATACTCTGTGCCAAAACCATCTAGGTTTTTATGCTGATATCTCATTTTATATCATGATGGTCCCCTCAGTAGGGTATAATTATTCTCTCCTCTGTAGAGGTGAGAACACTAAGGCTTAAATTAAATAACTTGCCCAAAGCCACACAGCTAATAAACAATAGAGGTGATTATTTCATAAAAAGTAAATACTAAATCAAATTTTAGGAAAGAAATCTTTAATTTTACCAGTAATTAAATAATGCAGATACAAAGAATTTATAAGAATGCAGTTGCATTCACCAAAGCCATAAAAGTAGAAGTATATCATAGCTACGACTAGCCAGCTCATGGGGTAACATCTATATGTAGGATAATGGCAATGTAAATTATTTTTCCTGAGCCATATAAATTAATATACTATTTGTCTCAGTAATTTCACATCAGAGAATGTATCCCATGGAAACAATTCTAAAAGGGGAAAAATGACAAAAAGTTGTGCTTGCCTCATTTCCTTCTCTGCTGTTCTATAGTTAACAGGTCCCTAAGCTCATATTCATTCTTGATCCCTTTCTTCACTTTGTTTCCGTTGCCTCTTCTCCAGGTCTTACCCTTATTTTCTCAGAAAATAAGGATTCATATTAGGCTTCCATTCCTTGTATACTTTGATATTCAGTTCATCTACCTACTATTGTCTGTGTTCTTTTCAAACGCAGACCATCCAAGAACAGACTCATAATAGTGTAATAATAATAATTATCTGTCTCCTTTCTTCTGTAAGATAAAGTTAAATTTCCTGTGTAGCATGAGGTTCTTCACAATATGACCCCAGCTTAGTGTCTCATGAACTCCAGTTCTTTTCACCATTTGTTGGATACATCTGTGCATTTACCTCCATGTCTTCTGTAATTCACTGCCTAAATTCCTTTGCCCCTTCCCACATAGGCACACTCATAACCTTTTTCCACCTGGCAAAATCCCAGCTCGTGTTGCTTCTTGTCATATACCTTCTTTTCCCCTTCCCTTCCATATTGCTTTGTAGCACCTGTATTCATTCCATCAGTTGAAGATCACATTTCACACTACACTGTGGTCCCTTGTCAGTTGACTGCCATAGTTTGTAGGTGAAGAATACCATTCCTGAAGCAGAGTCAGCTACACAAAAGAGTGAGCAGCACTCCTGGATTCTGGTAGCAGCTCACTCTCATTTCTTAGAGTATCCTGTGAGAATCAGTCTTTTTCCTACAGTCACTCCCAAGGGGGCCATCCCCTACTTATAGCTTAGTCCTGCAGCTTCTGTAAGTGGAATATTTATAATTTCTACTAAAACCAGAAGATTTGGTGCAACTCTCAAGGCAAGATCATTTTTCCACAAAGACCATGACGATAATATGTTCCGGAACACAACTCCCAAAACATCTCTCAAGAAATTGTTCTCAAAACTTACAACTATGCAAACATTACTAAGGAAAAAAAATTCTCTCATTTTCATAAACTGTCCTCAAGTTTATGAGAAATGTGCATTTGGGAAAGACACAATTAGTTAATAGAAAAGATCAAGAAATTAATTTTTAAAATAGAGCATTAGAAACAAACCCTAATTTTGGAAACCTGTCAGCACATAGATAAATTCGATAGCTGCTGGTATGTAGGAGGGAGAGAATATCACTGCTATACAGTAATTTAATATTTTATATTCCTATAGATATATATGGTCATGATTTGGATTGTGGTGTGGTCGAAGTAGTATTTTTCCCACTACAAAAAAGGTGGAAGGTGTTTTAACATTCCTGCTCCCTGTAGTGCTTGAAGAATAGGAGTCTGACAGAAAGCAGCACAAGGAGTGAGTGTCTGGATCCAACTAGTGAACATTCTCAGCAGTATCTCCCTTTGCCCAAATTGTTTCATTTGTAAAATATAAACCATGCAATGGTTTTGAAAGTCTAGGGTGTAATTCCAGCTCTGCCACTGATTAGTTACGTTACCTCTTCTAGCCTTACTTCACTACTCCATAACACAAAGTCGCCCAGAAGAAGAACTACATGGGACTTTGGAGATTAGGGCTTCTCAACTCTTAAAATGTGGTTCATATCCTGACCCTAATGGGGATTTCACATAGTGACACTTTATGAATGTTTATTATGAAAACATGTCATAATTATGCTTTTTCAAAACACATATTATTCCTTACCATTCTCATATTTGTGTGCACGCCCATTCAGATACCCATTCTCAGGTAGTTGAGAGCCATTGATGTAGACCAGTCAAATTAGGCCAGGCATTCTGCTATATGTTTCTGATCTCATTATTGCCTCTCCTGGCCTTACCTTGAGGTACCCACAGCAGTCTTCTTCCTTTCTCACTTAATCCACCCTTACTGTCATCACTTTGTAGAGCTGACTAACATTGCCTACTGTTCCATCCTGTAAACCTTTGCTACTTTAAACCTTCTAAAGATGACCCCCATGTATCTCACTCCCCCACCTCTTCTGTCCTTATCAAATTAAGTGTAATCTTATTAGTCTAATCTTCCCTTGCGGTTTCACCTACATAGTCCCTGCCTCCTTGTCTTCAGGGGTAATATTACAAGGTCCTCAAGAGATTCTTGAAATCATGGCTAGTATCAAAACCTATATATACACATGTTATATATTATTTTTCCCTACAAACACACATACACACACACACACACACACACACTGCCTTTTCCATCTTAACTAAGCACTTACCACACATTGTGGACATAACTATTTTTGTTTGAGGTTTCACAACAAAACTAGCATGAATTTTCTTTTTTCTACTTCACAATTTTATGGATAGAAGGTTTGTTCTTAACTTGGATCTGAAAAACCTCAGCACAAGATTTTTTTTTTTTCTTTCCTTATTGAACCAAGAACTTTCACCTTTCCTTTAGAAGCTCTTTACAGCTTCTCTTTGGCATACCATAATTGCTAGTGTCACTACTCCTCCACTTTGGGGCCATTAAAGGTAATTTAAGGGTTATTTGAGTGCAAGCACTATAGTTATTGAATAATCAAACAGGATACTAAGTAACTTATGGGTGGGTGCCATGTAGAATGTGGATATTCTGAACAAAAGGATGATTCATGTCCAGGTTAAGACAGAGCAGGACAGCATGAAATCTCCATTGCATTCAATTAATCCATTTTTATATAGTATGATGCACAGTTTAAAACTTACAAATTACTTATTTCTGGAATTTTCCATTTAAATTTTTGGATCTTAGTTGACTGCAGTTAACTGAAATTGCAGAAAGTAAAATCATGATAAGGGGGACTACTGTATCTTTGTAGCCTTGCTTCAGTACTTATGCATGTGTATACTGGGCTGAAGTCTAGATTACTGAGTATTCTCAGAAGATAGTTCATGTATCACCA